>NW_006298358.1:38901-45167 GCF_000327345.1 Myotis davidii
GATTTTCCACAGTCACTGCATTTAAAAGGCTTTTCTCCAGTGTGAACTCTCTGATGATTTTGGAGAGCTTTGTTTTCACGGAAAGTTTTCCCACATTCACTACATTTATAAGGCTTTTCTCCTGTATGAACTCTCTGATGATGACAAAGTTTACTGTTACTGGTAAAAGATTTCCCACAGTCACTGCATTGATAAGGCTTTTCCCCAGTGTGAACTCTCTGATGATGACAAAGTTTTTTGTCACTGGCAAAAGATTTCCCACAGTCACTGCATTTATAAGGCTTTTCTCCTGTATGAACTCTCTGATGACGACAGAGATTACTGCTGGTGATAAAACACTTCCCACATTCACTGCATTTAAAAGGCTTTTCTCCTGTATGAACTCTCTGATGAGTACAAAGTTCGGTTTTACTGGTAAAAGATTTCCCACATTCAGTGCATTTATAAGGCTTTTCTCCTGTGTGAACTCTCTGATCACTGTGAAGGCGAAACTTAGTGGTAAAAGATTTCCCACATTCAGAGCACACAAAACATCGACTTCCAACATTGACATCCTTTTCCTGAATAAACGTGTGGGTGCAAATAATGTCTTTCTTACATTCTTTTCTGGTGTAATAATTTTTTGTCCTTTGAAATGTTATTCCATGTGTCAAAATAGCATTTGGACTGTCCCTGGTCCGAGGAGCCTTTACGTGGCGATATCCTGATTCTGTAAAGACACCCTGCCCAACCTCTCTGCATGAGAAACGATTCTGGGACACACTGAAATTGCAGCTATTTGCAAGGGAAATCCTGTCCACACCTCTAATGAAAGTCTTCTCTCTCACATGTTGCTGGTGAAATTTTACAGTGAAATAAAACCGTTTTGCACATGCCCCACATCTCAACAGTATCTGTCCGTGTTGTGTTCCCTGCAGCTCCGTCACGCGGAAAATGTTTCCCAAGACTAGTCCACAACTCTCACAGGGGTGGCTCTTCTGGGAAGACAAGGCTACCTTGGGATTCCTTGCCTGTGACACTCTTACAGAAACGTTCTGTTCAGTCACAGCCTCCACATTCTCTGCTCCACAGCAGCAACCTGAACAAAAGGAAACACTGGTGAAGTATCTGTCGATCCCATCAAAACAAAATATGTTCATCACCAATGTTCATCTGTCATGACTAGGCATGATGGCATATAAAGATTTTAAGGACCAGTGAGGTATTCTCTGAGGAAATCGCTGTTATACATATCGTGGCCCCAAAAGTCATTCAATGATGAAAAGCAAACCAAGAGAGGGACAGAAGCACAGGACGGGATACGAAGAACAGAGAAAGACGCTACTCATTGTTCCTGCATAAATGGCTTCTATTAGGAGCTTACATGCTGGCCATGTGAGTCTGTGTAGAATAATTTAAAGATGCTCAAAGTCATAAAAATTAATATTAGAGCACATGACGTTCTATGCCAATATAATAACACGTGTGCACTCCAAGGTGCTGCAGGCATGGACCAACATTGGCTTGCAGTAAAGAGAGACCAGTGAAAGAGGCAGAGGTGCAAAGTCCAGAGAGGTGAAGGTATTGGTGGGCTGGGAATCCGAGTAGAAAGGATCACTATTAGAACTGAGTAGCTGGCAAAATATTAACAACAAGCACAAACAAGCATAAAATTGGATTAGGAATGGGCAACCGCAAGAAAACATTGGGTTTCTAGCTATGAATGTAACAAAGGCGAGCAGAGAAATCCTCCCCAAAGACACTTCTCCTAGGCAAGACTGCCTCGGGGGTCATTAATAAAGCCCTGTTTTGCCCTATCCGGTTTGGCTCAGTGGATAGAGCGTTGGTCTTTGAACTGAAGGGTCCCAGGTTTGATTCTGGTCAAGGGCATGTACCTTGGTAGCGGGCACATCCCCAGTGGGGGGTGTGCAGGAGGCAGCTGATTGATGTTTCTCACTTGTGGATGTTTCTAAGTCTCTATCCCTCTCCCTTTCCCTCTGTAAAAAAATCAATAAAATACATTTAAAAATCAATAAATAACGTCATGTTTCCTCTATGATGCAAAACTGATTCTTCCCCTTAAATCCCATTTGAGCCATTGCACGTGATAAGTGATGCAAATCTGCAAGGAAAAACAACAAAGTTGGATGGTCAACACTGTGGTAGAACAACAAACGACAAATGAGATCACAGACAAAACACCTATGTGAACGCTAGCCGGCTTGGCTAAGTAGATGTAGTGTCTGCCTGTGGACTGAAGGTTCCTAGGTTTGATTCTGGGGAGGGGCACATGCCTGGGTTGCCCCAGGAGGGGGTGTGCAGGAGGCAGCCGATCAATTATTCTCTCTCATCATTGATTTTTCTATTCCTCTCTCCCTCTTTCTTCCTCTATGAAATCAATAAAAATATATTTAAAAAAAAAGACCTATGTGAGTGACATCAGCAAGACGGCAGGATCAGAGATATCAGTATCTGCCTTTTCCTAGTGTAAGTAGACAGCTATCCATGAGCAAACACCATATAGGAAATGGGGATAAGAGTACCATGAAGACAAACAGGATAAGAGACAGAAATAAAGGAAAACTATATGGAAAGAATGACTGGAAAGACTGGGTAAACAAACATATTTGAAGATACCTACAGTCAAAAACGAGGGTCATCATTACCTCCAGCAGCCAGTGTGCTTCCACTATCATTGATCATAGTGGCCTGTTCTTCAAAAAATACTGGAAATTTGTGTGTTTCAAAACCACAGAATGGCCCTAAGCGGTTTGGCTCAGTGGATACAGCGTCCGCCTGCGGACTGAAGGGTTCGATTCTGGTCAAGGGCATGTACCGTGGCTGCGGGCACATCCCCAGTAGGGGGTGTGCAGGAGACAGCTGATCAATGTTTCTCGCTCATCGATGTTTCTAACTCTCTATCCCTCTCCCTTCCTCTCTGTAAAAAATTAATAACATATTTTTAAAACAAACAAACAAACAAACAAAATACCCACAGAATGCCTTGGCCAGTGTGGCTCAGTTCGTTGGAGCATCGTCCTGTGTACCAAAGGGTGGAGTATTCAATTCCCAAGTCAAGGTACATATCAGTATATGGGTTCCATTTCTAGTTACCCTGTGTACAGAAGTCAGCCAATTGATGTTTCTCCCTTACACTGATGTTTCTCTCTCTCTCTCTTTCTCTCTCTCCCTGTTTCTCTTTCTCTCTCTCCATCTCTCTTCCTCAAATATTTGAAGAAGCATCAGTAAAAGCGAGATAGGCAAAATAAAAGAATACAAATATTAGCTACCCTTGAGTTAGACTAAAGCAAAACACAAGACTAAAGCAAAACACAAAAACCAACAAACAAAAACTAGCTTCAGAGGGGTAGGGGATCCTAGGGAAAGGTAAATTGGGGGACAAAAAAAACCACGCTTCAAAGAAATGAAAGATAGGACATTACAACTGACACTAGGAACCACAAAGCATCATAAGAGATGTTGATGTTAGAAGACAAAATGACCCTCCATAGAGAAATTGGTCAAGATCCCATATGAGCTTCTGAAATTAACAAATTCAGAGCCCTGGCCATGTAGCTATCTTGTTGAGTGTGTGGTCCCAATGCGCCACGGCTGTGGGTTTGGAGGGTACATGTAGGGGACAGCCAATAAATGCTTACATGGGAAAAAACAGCAGATCAATGTTTCCCTTTTTCTCTGTTTCCCACACTCAAGGGGCCAAAGAACCGCATGTGGATCGCGAGCCGCAGTTTGCCGACCACAGACCTAGGAAATCACAATACCATTCCTTGTCAGAAGACATGCACAGGTTACAGGCCCAATCTCCAGGGGGGCTGTGCAGGAAGCAGCTGATGAATGACTCTCCCTCATTATTCATGTTTCTATTGCTCTGTCCTTCTTTTCCTCTCTGAAATCAATAAAATATAGTTTAAAAATAAATAGAAAAATAATTTAAGGAATAAATAAATAGCCGTGGCCCATGGTGCTCAGTGCTGAGAATGCCTGCTTGCACAGTGGGAGGTCATGGATTTGATTCTCCGTAAGAGGCAGGTATGTGTGTTTCAGGTTCAACCCCCCTCCTACTCGGGGCACAAGTGGGAGGCAACCAATTGATATTTCTCTCTCTCTCCCCCTGCCTCTCCCTTTCTCTCTCTTCCTTAGAAAAAAAATCAATGGAAAAAATATTATCACTATTCAGGTGAAAAGAAGAAAGAATAGAATTCAGAAAAGTTACGAGAGAGGAGATCCAAGATGGCGGTGTTGCCAAAGGCCTATACTCGCTGCCTCCCACAAATACCTCAA
Organism: Myotis davidii; assembly: GCF_000327345.1. NCBI lineage: Eukaryota > Metazoa > Chordata > Mammalia > Chiroptera > Vespertilionidae > Myotis > Myotis davidii. Next base: position 43,183 of record NW_006298358.1, read on the forward strand.
AATTACAAATAAAATACAGAACAACCATCAGCCAGAACTCCTGGAAAGCTGGCTGAATGGAGGTCTTAGGACTAGAGAGGTAAAGTAGAAAGCACCCTGAGACTGGTAGGAGGTAAAGAGGCTCAGAAGATGATGGTCCTCTACCCATTTGGGCCACGTTATTAATTGGGAGGGAGATCGTCTCTGCAGAGGTCACCTGGAGGAGCAAAGAGTCCCAGTACCACACCAGACGCCCAGCACAAGGTCGCAGACTGGGGAAAAAAAGACCCTAATGGCAGTAAGAACTATGGGCTGTAAAAACCAGTGTAGACTGGGGCTCAGTGACACAAAGGCTATAGAAGACCCAACTGCTCCTCTTACAATGTCAGTACCAGCCAGTGTGGACTTGGGTTCAGTGACACAAAGGCTACAGGAGACCCAACTGCTCCTCTTACAATGTCAGTACCACGAACTGAACATACAAGCTCCTGCTTCTTCCAACCTCCAGGGCCTGGTGAACCTGGGGTAGGGGGGTTGATCAAGACACATACGAGAAAAAACTGGACTAACTGGCATTGGGGCAGGAATTCGGGGGCAGCTTTCTCCAAGACAGAGGTGCTTGCATTGGTCATTATACCTATTCTGGCACATCCCAGGTCATAGGTCTGTGTGACAACCATTTCTGTGTGCTCCGACCTGGTGATTCCCTGAGACCTCACCCCATCCAATATACAACTCCAACCAAGTTGTGTGCAGTAGCGTTTGTATATGAATTGCCTGTCCTTGCACATGCTAAAATCTGTCAAACAAGTTGCAGTTGGGTCAGGGAACAGCAAATCTATCTATAAAAGGCCTATACCTGGCACAAGCACTAGCCTTCCTTGCTTCACAGCTGGGCCTCATTAGGACACTTCCAAACTCAATACAAAGAGAAGAATCTGCAGATCTCTCTGTAGATGCTGCTCGGTGGCTCCAGGAAGAGGCTGACTTTAAACCTCCCAGGAGACCCAAGAGCCAGTGTACCCAGTGATCAGTGTCATACCATACCACCTTACAACTCTTCACATCCATAAGCGACACACTCAAGGGGCAGACTCACTGACCACCAAAGCCCCACTGATACAGGTCATGCTCCATAGGGGTGTCTCCTGCACAGCAGCTCTACCACTGTACTCATAGTAACACCCATCAATCCTTAAACACTCAAGAAAATTCTGGAAGATCGGATCCAGCAATATATTAGAAAGATCATATACCATGACCAAGTGGGATTTATTCTTGGGAAGAAAGATTGTACAATATCTGCAAATCAATAAATATGATACAACACATAAACAAATTGAAAGACAAATATCATATAATCATATTAATTGATGCAGAAAAAGGATTTGACACACTTTCTTGATAAAAACTCTCAGCAAAGTGGGAGCCCAAGGATCATACCTCAGCATACTAAAAGACTTATATGACAAACCTACAGCCAATATCAGATTCAATCAGCAAAAACTACAACCATTTTCTGTAAGAACAGGACAAGACAGGGATGTCCACTTTCACCACTCCTGTTTGATATAAAACTGGAAGTGCTAGCCACAGCTATCATAAAAGAAGAAATAATTAAATGCATCATAATTGGAAAAGAAGAAGTAAAAAGGTCATTATTCCATCAAAAAACTACTAAATTTAATAAATGCATTCAGAAATGTAGCAGGATACAAAATTAACACTCAGACATCTATGGCTTCCTTATACACCAATAATGAACGCAGAGAAAGAGAAACAAACAAACAAAAAATCTTATCTACCGTTGTAACAAAAAAATTAGGATACCTAGGAATAAACTTAACTAACGAGGTAAAAGATCTGTACTCCGAAAACTACAAGAAGTTGAAAAAAAGAGATAGAAGAATATATAAACAAATGGAAACATATACCGTGTTCATGGATTGCTAGAATCAAGATCATTAAAATGTCTATGCTACCCAAAGCAATCTGCATATTCAATT
>NW_006298358.1:45698-46016 GCF_000327345.1 Myotis davidii
TAAATCTAAAGAGAAAATAAACAAATGGGACTACATCAAAATAAAAAGCTTTTGCACAGCAAAGGAAACCATTAACAAAACAACAAGAAGACCCACTGCATGGGAGAACATATTTGCAAATGATATCACCGATAATGGTTTAATCTCCAACATTCACAGAGAACTTATGCAACTTAACAATAGAAAGATAAGCAATCCATTCAAAAAATGGGCAATAGACCTAGATAGACACTTTTCAAAAGAGGGCATACAGAAGGCCGAAAGACATATGAAAACATTCTCCAGGTCACTAATTATATGAGAGATGCAAATCAAAAC
>NW_006298358.1:46657-47774 GCF_000327345.1 Myotis davidii
GTAAGCTAAGTTTTCAAAATTTAAAATTAAAAGACAAAATATTAAACATGCCTAAATGGATAGAAAACTACTTGAGCATAAATATGCAACAGTATTTCTTTCTTGTTAAAAGATCACATTTGTGGAATAGAGAACAAGATAGACTGATGAACAGGGACAGATCCAAAGACAGAGAAACAGCGATCAGACTATTAATCCCGAGAGGGAAAGGGTACGGGGAAGAGATCAACCAAAGGACTTGTATGCATGCATATAAGCCAAACCAATGGACATGGACAACAGGGAGATGAGAGAATGAGCGGTGGGGAGGAGGATGGGGATTTAATGAGGGAAATGAGGACACATTTGTAATACCTTAACTAATGAAGAATTAAAAAAATAAGTAAACAATATTTCAATTAAAAAAAAAGATATCAACTGCATATTTCACAGACCTATAATAAGCTCTCCAAAAATAAATATGGAATAATAATAATAAAATAGCCATAGCAATTTTAAAAAATATATATTTTATTGATTTTTTTACAGGGAGGAAGAAAGAGGGATAGAGAGCTAGAAACATCAATGAGAGAGAAACATCGACCAGCTGCTTCCTGAACACCCCTTACTGGGATGTGCCCACAACCAAGGTACATGCCCTTGACCAGAACTGAACCTGGGACCCTTCAGTGCGAAGGCCAACGCTCTATCCACTGAGCCAAACCGGTTACGGCCATAGCAATCTTGAAAAAAAAACAAAGTTGGAGGAATGACAATACCAGATACCAAGGTATATTGCAAAAATGCCTGGTACTGGCACATAAACAGACATATAGAACAATGCAACAGAGCGGAAGGAATCCAGAAAACCACCCAAGACATTTAGCTCAATATTTGACAAAGGAGGCGAGAGCGTACAATGAAGTTAAGATAATCTCTTCAGTAAATGGTGTTGGGAAAATTGGATAGATACATGCAAAAAAATGAAACTAGACCGCCAACTTACTCCATACATAAAATAAATTAAATATAGATAAAGTCCGTAAACCTAAGACGGGAAAGCATAAAAATCTTTAAAAAATCCACAGGCAGCAAAATATCAGACATATATCCTAGCAATGTATTACAGATACACCTT
>NW_006298358.1:47984-48981 GCF_000327345.1 Myotis davidii
GTAAGGGTCCCAGGTTCAATGCTGGTCAACGCAACATGCCAGGTTGGGGGCTTGATTACCAATAGGGTGGGTGAAGAACGCAGCAATCAATAACTCTCTCTTATCATTGATGTTTCTATCTCTCACTCTCCTTTCCTCTCTCTGAAATCAATAATGAAATATTAAAAAAAAGAAATCAGAAACACCAATCACAAAGGACATATGTTCATAGCAGCACGATTGACCATAGCTAAGATTTGGAAATAGCCTAAGTACTCACCAGTAGATGAGTGGATTAAAAAACTGTGGTGCATGTACACAATGGAATACTACCCTGCTATAAAAAAGGAGGGACTCTTACTATTTGAAACAGCATGGAGGGAACTGGAAAGCATTATGCTAAGCAAAATAAGCCAGTCGGACAAAGATAAATATCACATGATCTCACTCATTTGTGGTCAATGAGGCAAAAAGGACACATGTGTAATATAATAGATATTACTTTAGCCAAAACTGCTTTGGCTCGGTGGACAGAGCGTCGGCCTGTGGACTGAAGAGTCCCGGGTTCGATTCTGGACAAGAGCATGTATCTTGGTTGCAGGTACATGCCCAGTAGGAGGTGTGCAGGAGGCAGCTGGTTGATGTTTCTCTCTCATCAATGTTTCTAACTCTCTATCTCACTCACTTCTTCTCTGTAAAAAATCAACAAAAATATATATTTTTTTAAAAAAATACTTTATTGCTGCCCTAACTAGTTTGGCTCAGTGGATAGAGCATCGGCCTGGGGACTGAAGGGTCCCAGGTTCAATTCTGGTCAAATGCATGTACCTTAGTTGTGGCACATCCCCGGTGGGGGGTATGCAGGAGGCAACTGATCAATTTATCTCATCAATGTTCCTGACTCTCTATCCCTGTCCCTTCCTCTCTGTAAAAAATCAATAAAATTTATTTTAAAAAAATAGTGTATTGCTAAGGACTAGTAACAAGAATCTGAGCTTAGTAGAACCATGGTGGCACT
>NW_006298358.1:49104-52771 GCF_000327345.1 Myotis davidii
GCAGGGATGCAAACATATGGCCTTTCTAGAAACACCACTGTCGGGGAGCGATATCTGCATCTGCAAAGTGCAATTAAGCACAGGCAAAAATATGTGTTCCTGTATGTCCTAAGCAATTAATATATAAAATATACCAGGCAGTCAAAAGAATCTTTAACCAAAAACTACAGTTAATAAACAGGATAAGGAAATAGAAACAATTCTTCAAAAATTTAGGTAAAAATGACCAACAGGAATATAGAAAATGTTTCCTCACTGATCAATGAGGAAACCATCAGGCTTCCAGCAACACTACCATCCACAAGTCCTTCCCTGTGAATTTAGTGCAGCGGGGAGTATTGGGACTTCAGGAATAGAAAGGAGCAGTAGTAACAGACCAACCCTCCCCAGGACAGCAACTCCCCAAGAAACAGGAAAAATCAAGCAGTACCACAGTCTATGTGGGAGGAAACAGCACACCCTGGGAGTTTCGGCCTGGGAAATCGCAAAGCCAAGTCCAGGTCACTGGTGAGAGTAAGGGGCTTACCCAGAGAGGACATAAGTTCAAAGTTCTCCAGCATCACATTGAGGTACAGCTGTCTCTGACCTCATCAAGGAGGCTCCATTCCTCCCTGGAGAAGTACAGGGCAATGTCCTCAAAGGAGACTCCAACCTGTCAGAATTGAGACAATTAAATGCAGAGCTGACTTTCTTAGAACCAGTAATTCTACTTCTTACACATATTTCCCCCTTCAACCTCCAGGGCACCCGGTTAGTGTGGACACCAGGCCCTAATGCCAGTGCGGGCTGCTGTTTCATCACAGTCCCATGACTCATTGTGATGGCCCTCAGCGGAGCAGCCTGATTGGCTGGGAAGGACTGGGGGAGGGCAGGGGAGAGGGCAATGCCATTTAAGGTCTGGGCAATGCCTGCAGGGCCCCAGCCTTCCTGCCAAGCAACACCACTGCAGTCTCCTAGATCCTGCCTCCAAGACAAAGCCAAGCGTAGGTTTATGCTTCGCCTTTAAGTCCCCACACCAGGTCCCGGGACCATCAGCTCACACTTCCTCCAGATGTGCACACCTCTGGGTAATGTTTATCCCCTTCCCATGTTCACACCCCAGGTTCACTCCCTCAGCTCTGCCCCCTTCCTGCTCCAATGCCACTGGATCTCGCTGGACTCACCCATGAACTTGGCATTTGGCGGGTAGAGAGATTGTAGTCCGGCCGGATCCAGGACCACCCCAAGTGCCATTGCCCTCTGTGGGCTGAGCGGGGCGGAAGCGGCGGGGGTAGAAGCCGCTGCAGGAATGGCGATCCCTGGTCCGGCCCTGGGTGGGGTCGGGTGGCGATTCCGAGGGTCAATCCCACGTGGAAGCTGTGAGCACCACTGGAGGCTCCGACCATTGGCTGTGTGACTGAGAACACCACTCTCAGGCCTTCTCCACGGGAGTGCGGATAGGGAAAACCTCACCGCCTGAGACAAAAACCTGAGAAGTAGGAATCCCGCCACTTGGACTACCGGTCCCGCCCTACAGAAGCTGCCAAACGGAAAGGCCTTCTCTGACCCTCTATTGGCTCAGCTTGATGCCATTCCATGCATCGCCTTCTGGGTAATGTAGTTTCTAAGCTGCAAGGCCAGGATCCAGTATTTCTCAGTTGACTGTAGAACTGGATTTAGTGGCAAATAGCCCAAGAACACACCAGGTACACTAAGAGTCCTCTAGCGCCTTCAAGGGACGTGATTTCCAGGACAAGTTTCTCCTGCACCTGCACAGCTTCCTTTAGGTGCGACTTTTGCATATTTTTGTTCAGGACTTGCTCTTTCTGACAGGCGTTATTTCTTCATTCAAGACTTTTGGCATGTGTCTCCCTCAGGCCATATGTGTCTGGAGGAGGTTGTTCAAGTCTCTAACTGCCTTAACCTGCCTCCATTGAATTCATTATACAAAGTTAAGGTCACAAAACAGATGCTCATACTTAAGGGCATCTGCTTCTGATGCCATCCAAAGTGTCAAATCTGACTGGGCTGCAGTGTGGATAAGATAGTCAAGAAACATATGAAAACATGCTTAAAGTCACAGATCACCAGAGAGATGGAAATTAATGCAACAATTATGTGTCACCTCACCGGTTTCACAATTGCTGCCATCAACAAATGAACAAAACACAAGTGCTGGGGAGGATGCGGAAAAAAGGGAACCCTAGTACACTGCTGGTAGGAATGCAAACTGGTGCAGCCATTATGAAAATCAGTATGGGCTTTCCTCAAAAAATTTAGTATGGAACTTCCATTTGATCCAGTGATTCCACTTCTAGAAATATATCCTAAGAAACAATAAGATAGAATATATACTCCCTTCTGTTGATAGCAGCAGAATTTACAATAGCAAAGATGTGGAAACAGCCCGAGTGCCCATCAATAGATGAGTGGATTCAAATGCTGTGATACAGCCTTAGCCAGTTTGGCTCATTGGATAGAGCGTCACCCTGCAGACTGAATGATCCCAGGTTTAATTCAGGCCAAGGGTACATGCCAAGGTTGCAGGCTTCATTCCCAATATGGAGTGCACAAGAGCCAGCTAATCAGTAATTCTCTCTCATCATTGATGTTTCTCTCACTCCCTTTCATTTCTTCTCTGAAATAAATACTTAAAAAAAAACACCTGTTGAATATTTATACCATGGAATACTCTGCAGCAGTAAAAAAGAAGAATCTTGGGAGAAACCAAGATGGTGGCATAGGTAAACACTGGAGTTTGTGCCTTGAAAAACCACTTCAAAAATACAACTAAAAGACGGAACGGACATCATCCAGAACCAAAGGAAGGCTGGCTGAGTGGAAATTCTACAACTAGAAGGAAAGAGAAAAGCATACCAAGACTCAGAGGAGGAGCAGTACGGAAGTAAAATAGTAAGGTGCAGAGTTGCATGCGGAGTGGGCTGGCAGCTGAGGGTGCTATTGTCGTTTTCAATCGGGAGGAAGTCTCAGGCTCAGGTTCCAGTTCCGGGTGAGTCTCTAAGGACCCAGACTCATACGGGAGAAGCAGGACTGTCTGTCATCGGTCTGAACTCGAGGGCAGCTTTCTCTTGTAGGGGTTTGCAGTGATTACCAGGACACTGAGAAGCAGAGCCTTTGAGGGCTGGACTGACAGCAGCCAGAAATGCTAGCCCCGCCCTGTTGACCCCGAGGGACCCGCCCTGCCGAAGCCCTGCAGGGAGGCTTTTGCTGGATAGCCTCAGGCAAAGGCTAGATTAGCACCTCCCTAGAGATGAAGGAGTCAGGAAACCCAGAGGTCAGAGTGGGACCATCCAGCTTGCAGCTCCGTGGAAACATAAAGGACACACTCAGGGGGCAGACTCAGTGAGCACCAAAGCCCCACTGAAGCAAGTCTTGCCCCAGTGGGGGTCTCCAGCACAGAAGTTCTCCCACTGCCGACACAGCTGATTCTCACAGCCAATTGCCCTAGAGGCCAATTCCTCCCAGTGATAACTACAACAATCAAGGCTTAACTACAACAAGACTTTGCACAAAGACCAAAAGGGGGTGTGCCAAGAGTGTCCTCTTCAGGTAATTGGGGAGGCTGAACCACTGGGCCCTATAGGACACTTAGCACAGAAAACCACTTTATCAACAAAGGGAGGCATAAAAAACTCGGAGACAAAGAAAAAGGACACACATGACAGAA
>NW_006298358.1:53309-57869 GCF_000327345.1 Myotis davidii
GGGAGTGGACTGGCTATTCTTGGGGGTGGGGGATGGGGGAAGAGACTGGACAAAAATCGTGCACCTATGGATGAGGACAGTGGGTGGGGAGTGAGGGCGGAGGGTGGGGTGGGAACTGGGAGGAAGGGAGTTATGGGGGGAAAAGAGGAACAAATGTAATAATCTGAACAATAAAGGTTTAATTAATAAAAAATAAATTAAAAAAGAAGAATCTTTACACTTACAAACAGCATAGAGGCACCTGGAAAGCATCATACCAAGTGAAATCAGTCAGTCAGAGAATGAGAAGTATCACTTGATCTCCCTCATATAGGAATTGTAATTAACAAAATAAAGTGGTGGATGGAGTGGATTCTGAGACATGGAAGCACGGGAGTACAGAATATCAGAGGAAAGGAATAGGAGGGGGAAAAGAAAAAGAAAAAACAGCTTCTGATAAGAACTAAACACACACACAACCAAGTCACCTGAGCATTGAGCATTTTCTTCTCTTCTCTAAAAGCAGTGGGAAAACACTACCTTGCTGTGTTCTGAGTGTGCTCTAAATTTGTGTTTATTAATCTGTGTTCAGTCAGTTGAGTCTCTGGAAATGCTGATAACCGTCCATGTAACTTTCTCCTGCTTCACATGAGTCAATTTGCTTTTGGTGATGTTGTAAGTAATGTACAGACTTGTGGAGAATTTTCCTACGTTTATGTGACCCAAACCGGTAACAGTGCCAGGAAGTAGAATAAAAATAAATTGCCAGGAATTAGGAAAAATAAATTGCTTGGTAAAATTTCAATTTTGCACCTTTTTTATACATGAGACTAAAGAAGAAGACATAAATGGTTTACATGACATTCACTGGTGATAAAATGGGGGGGGGGACTAAGGAGGGAAATCTCTGGGATTGGATAAAAAGTAAAAAAAAAGACATAAACTTCTTTTTAAGTTTATGTGATTAGTAACAGTTAATATTTAACACAATAACAACAATTGGGGCTCTGTGATCTTCTGTGTTCGGAGATTGTGCTCTTAGGAGTCTGTGAAACAGAAATGTCCCTGAAAATCCAAAGGTATGTTATCCCAGATGCAAAAAGACAAGACAGGCTCACTAAGGTGAAATTTGCAACTTGAAAAAAATTAAAAAACCACACACACACACACACACACAGACACACACACACACACACACACACACACAACAAAACAGACTAGGACATAAATACTCCTGTGACTAGATTTTACTTGGCAAGTTTTAACTTCAAAGCATCCTATATGGGTACTTTTAGCCTCCGAGTTTGCAAGATTGGCTATGCTATGCCAGGCTCCCTGAGATTGCTAGGTTTACTGTGAGCCATCATTTTTGTCCATACTGGGAAGTGAGAACCTGTGGGTTGAGGAGAAAATTCAATGAGTGGTTTATTAACTCAGGGACCCATTGCTCATTTCCTCCTAAACACAACGACCCCAGTATTGCTGGTGTGCCTTTATTTGGTCTTCTAGAAGTAGTCACTCTTTAGGTCACTAAAGCCTTAGGTTCTAAAGCAGTGGAGGTATTTGTAAGGACAAGAAAAAGGTCTGTTTCTTTGCTGTGGCCTTCCACAATTTATGAGAAGCACCTGCTAATTAAATCCCAAGTAGTTTATTTTCTGCCGGACCCATTGTTCGCATCCTCCTTAACAGAATGTCCCAAGTATTTCTGGTGTCCCTTTATTTCATCTCCTAGAAGTATTCATTCTTCAGGTCACTAAAGCCTTAGGTTCTAAATGTGGTGGAGACATTTTTAAGGACATGAAAAAGGTCTTTATTTTCTTGGCTGTGGCCTTCCACAACTTATGAGAATCGCCTGCTAATTAAACCCCAAGATTGTTGACTCCTCTGATACAACAACTCCTCCGTTCAAACTGCTGAACAAGAGAAGTTACTTTCAAGGCTACATCCTTGCTACCCCTCCTCCCTGCTGTTGTCACACCTCAGAGATCATTTGCACCACGGAGTCTCTAGTCAGTAGAAAGTTTCCTTCCCTCCACTCCTTCAAACAAGCCTTTTGAACTCTTCATAACTTCCTCTCTAGTCATGTTTTATAGGCTTGGGAAAAATACTGACAGCACAACTACTTATACATCTGCCAGACTGTCTTCAGGAATGCAAAGTAACTGTAAATTAAATGGCTCAAGATAAAAGAAATGTACGTTCACCTATTTTGGAAAAACATATTTTTCAACTCTATATTCAATCCACATTCTTTTTTCTCCCAATATATTTTTATTGATTTATTACAGAGAGGAAGGGAGAGGGATAGTGTTAGAAACATCGATCAGCTGTCTCCTGCACACGCCATCTAGGGATGTGCCCGCAACCAAGGTACATGCCCTTGACCAGAATGGAACCTGGGAACCTGGAGTCCGCAGGCTGACGATCTATCCATTGAGCCAAACCGGTTAGCACTCCAGCCACATTCTTATGCCCTCTGGGCCAATCTCATCTCAGTGATAGAAAATGTAAAAAACAATGAAGAACTTTCACCCAAACCACTGGAATGTTGACGGGGTCACAAAGGCCAGATCTCCGGCCTAAACACACTATTTTCCTCTTAGTTTTGCTGCCAGAGCACCAATGGTTCTGATGGGAACATCTGAGAATCTACTGGAAGCCACAGAACCTCTTGATTATAATCAATGACAATGACTGCTGCACACAGGATAAACATGCCGGGAGTTTCTCAGAAGTATAACTTGATCTCCCTCATATAGGAGATGTGCCCGCTCTGTGTACAGAGCGTTCCTGCAGTCTTTTCCTCAAAAAAATTTCTGGGTGCAGGTTTAAATGAAGTCCATTTCTTGTAGTAGAATTAGGTCAGTATTTCTGCAGTGAAGTGGTCCCCCTCACTGTGATGGTCCTCTAACCAGTGCCTATCACCCATGGAATAGAAGGTATTAGGGAACATAGCCCTCTGCAACACCTGGGGGAAAGAATCCCTTCAAATGTCTTAGCATCCCTTGAAAACAAGAAAAAAATTCATGCTGCTCCCAGACATACTTGAGGTTGTCACAGCTACCCCCTGTTTTGAGTGACTTCTATGTCTCAAAACATCCATTTTGACAGGAGGACTAAACAGTGCATATTGTTTCCTGCAAAATTATGGGCAGGAATGTAAATTTGGCAAAAACTGCTGAGCTAATTTCTGCACCATAGTCTTCTCCCAAGAGCAAAACTGTTTGAGACCACATAAAATTTTCCCCATCATCATGCTTGGAGAGCCCAGATCTACTTATAAACTAACCCACACAGTAAATAGAACACCCAGCATTAAAGAAGTCCTAGTAAAAAGCCTTCATTATTTTGCAAAGAAAGACACCTGAGATTGGCAGTTTTCACCTTGATGAGGCCAGTGATGGCGAACCTTTTGAGCTCGGCGTGTCAGCATTTTGAAAAATCCTAACTTAACTCTGGTGCTGTTTCACATATAGAAACTTCTTGATATTTGCAACCATAGTAAAACAAAGATTTAAATTTTTGATACTTATGTTATATATTTAAATGGCATTTAACAAAGAAAAATCAACCAAATAAAATGAGTTCGCACGTCACCTCTGACACGCGTGTCATAGATTCGCCGTCACTGACTTACCCACTCAAATAAAGTCAACATTAGCATGTAGGATAGTGTGTCCCTCAAAATGGCATTTCTTCTGCAACATTATGTTTACTGGCACCAAGGGTAATCAGTCCTATGTGGCAACTCGTGGCAGGGATACAAGTAAGAACTAAGGGATGAGGTATTCCTATTTTCTTCAACAAATTAGACAACACAGTTAGCTTCCCTGGGCCCATGAAGATGGTGATCTTTGCCATCTGTCGGGACCTTATAGGACGCTATAATATAGGGGGAAATAGCTTCAGCAACAGAAATATGCAGTGACATAGATCGGGCAGGACATCTCTGTATGTTAGAAAGTGCAACATAGATACATATACTTCCAATATAAGAACAAAGAAATAGAACTGCAGAAACAGTTGCGGAGACGTTACATAATGTAGGTGATGATATGTATGAGATATAATTCAGACTAATGAGACTTCACTAATTTTTTTTTTATAATATATTTTATTGATTTTTTACAGAGAGGAAGGGAGAGAGATAGAGAGTTAGAAACATTGATGAGAGAGAAACATCGATCAGCTGCCTCCTGCACATCTCCCACTGGGGATGTGGCCGCAACCCAGGTACATGCCCTTGACCGGAATCGAACCTGGGACCTTTCAGTCCGCAGGCCGACGCTCTATCCACTGAGCCAAACCGGTTTCGGCCACTAATTTTCTTACACAATTGTTAAGTCCTAAGTAAGAAACTACATTTCCTATATATCTAAAAACCTTATCACATGTGGACTGTTTTGTGCAGCGCTAATTTACAAATGAGATTGACAGATAACTCACATTAATTGCACTCAAAACGGCTTTCTCCAGTGTCAGCTCTGTGATGATATTGAAGACCTTTGCTACTTGTAAAAGATTTCCCACATTCATTCCATCAAATATTCAAAGACGTGGATTGTAAACTGAATTTTTTCT
>NW_006298359.1:0-2334 GCF_000327345.1 Myotis davidii
TGTGCAGCCAAGGTTGAGAACCACTGGCTGAGACAGAGAGACCAGTTCAGTGAGCGTGGTCTCACGATGAGCAAAGAGTGGGCTCTGAGGAGGTGAGGAAGGGGGCCTGGGAGGGGGACACTGAGCCAGTGTGCGAGGGGAGAAAGGCCGCGGAGCCCTGAGAGGAGGGTGTGAGGACTCCGCACCTGTTCAGTAGGACAGCAGAGCCCTCCCCCAGCACCTGTTCAGTAGGACAGCAGAGCCCTCCCCCAGCACCTGTTCAGTAGGACAGCAGAGCCCTCCCCCAGCACCTGTTCAGTAGGACAGCAGAGCCCTCCCCCAGCACCTGTTCAGTAGGACAGCAGAGCCCTCCCCCAGCACCTGTTCAGTAGGACAGCAGAGCCCTCCCCCAGCACCTGTTCAGTAGGACAGCAGAGCCCTCCCCCAGCACCTGTTCAGTAGGACAGCAGAGCCCTCCCCCAGCACCTGTTCAGTAGGACAGCAGAGCCCTCCCCCAGCACCTGTTCAGTAGGACAGCAGAGCCCTCCCCCAGCACCTGTTCAGTAGGACAGCAGAGCCCTCCCCCAGCAGGAGGCCCAGCTGCGCCTCACCTCTCTTCTGAACTCGGGCACCGACTGGAGGCACAAGAAGCCCAGCAGCAGGCGCAGCGTCTGGCTCAGCACAGAAGCAGTGACGGGGGGGGGGTTGGGGGGTCGGGAGCCCTGTCACAAAGGAACGCTCTGCTGCGCAGTGTTCCCAGCGAGAGAGGAGGGAGCCGCCTCTGTGAGAGCCACCCCGTGGCATCGTGGCATCGAGCCGCGCAGAGCTGCAGCGTGTGGAGCCAGTGACCTTGAGAACCAATAACCACAGTAGCAGAGTTCTCTGTGACCGATACTCAAAGATAAATACGTTGAAGGATATAGTATATTTGAACCACAAAATAAGATTCCTCTAATACAGACTTAGCATATTTGAATAAAAAAATAAAATTCACCTACTGGGCACGCATGGCTCTGAACTCAGTGAAAATAGTCTTCCTGAGCGTTCAAGGAACACGTCCGGCCAAGACCCAGGTACAAAGGCACATCAGTGCCCCGTCCAGCAGACGCTGCCTGCCCCTGCTCCGTTTAAGCTCCCGCCCAGTTCCTTCTTCCACTGTGAGTTGCTGAACTTCCCAGCCGGAGGGCCTCTCCTCCGGTGACCGCAGCACCCGTTCAGGCCTGGGGCTGGGCCTGGGCCTGGGCCTGGCGGCCCTGAGCTGAGCTTCGGCCGGGAGGCCTATCAGCCCCACACCCACACGGGGAGTGCTGCTCCCTCCTGCTGGGCAGATAAGGTGCCCCCCCCACACCACCACCCAGGGTCTCAACAAGAATATCAGTTCTGGGCAGAGTTTTGTGGCAACTCAACTATAACCATGCTGTTCGGTTTTCTGTCATCATAAATGTTCCTGCAAATGTTATTTGTAAAAAAATATTCTGTCAAGATTCCTGAACTGCAGACCATGCTCTGCAGAACCAATAAAAAGGACGCTCTAAGTTGTTTACTTTGTGAAGTGATTTTCTTGTTTGATGATAATTGCTCGGGTAATATTTGAATAAACATATTTTCTAAAGTATAAGTGCTTGTGAAATATTTATTAACCAAAAGAGCGCTGCACACCCCTGTCTCCCGGGTGCACAAGGCATGATGGGATGGGGCACAGAGCTTTCCTAACACGCTGTGTCTGAGTGATTCCCAGGGTCAACCATGCAAATGAAGATTGCTGACCACAATGTAATAAAATTTTTTTACAAGATAATTTTCAAAGACTATACATTTACAAGATTTTAAATACACACTTCTGAATGTTTCATGAAACAAATCTGAAATCATAATAAGTTTTTTAAAAACTAAAACCAAAAGACGGTGGGAACCTGGACAGGGTTTGGGTGCCGTGGAAGCAGCTGCAGTAGTTAGTGGTCACTCCGTCACAACAAGCCACCGTTCATCAAATTATTTATTCACTTGATTTTTAGATTCACTTGTTGACAGATGTATATTTGTTCATAATTTGTATCTTTACCTTTTTCTTCTTCTTCCTCTTCTTAAAGGATACCTTTCAGCATTTCATATAATACTGGTTTGGTGGTGATGAACTCCTTCAGACTTTTCTTATCGGTGAAGCTCTTTCTCTGACCTTCACTTCTGAATGATAGCTTTGCTGGGTAAAGTAATCTTGGTTGTAGGTTCTTGCTATTCATCACTTTGAATATTTCTTGCCACTCCCTTCTAGCCTGCATAGTTTCTGTTGAGAAATCAGCTGACAGTCATATGGGTACTCCCTTGTAGGTAACTGACCTTCTTTCTCTTGCTGCT
>NW_006298359.1:3158-4725 GCF_000327345.1 Myotis davidii
GGGTCTCAGGGAATCAATAGGGCTGAGCAAGCAGCTATTGCTGGTCCTCAGCCCTTCCCTAAGAGGCCCCCGGGTCTCAGTGTCCCGCGGTAATCACTACAAGCACCTCTGAGAGAAAGCTGCCCTCAAGTTCCAACCGCAGCCAGACATTCCATTTTCTCCTCGTATGAGTCTGGGTCCCCAGAGACTCGCCCGGAACCGGAGTTTAGACAGTCGGGCGCTTGTGACTCCCTCCCAATTGAAAAAGACACCAGCGTCCTCCGTTGCCACCCCTTTCTGTGTTCACCTCCGTACCTCTGCACTTTACTTCCGCACCTCCTCTGAGTCTCAGTGTGCTTTTCTCTTTCCTTCTAGTTGTAGAATTTCCACTCAGCCAGCCTTCCTGTGGTTCCGGATGGTGTCCATTTTGTCTTTTAGTTGTAGTTTTGAAGTGGTTGTGCGAGGCAGCAATTTCAGGTGTTTACCTATGCCGCCATCTTGGTTTCTCCCAAAACTACTTTTTTAAATTAAATTGATTGAGGTGGCATTGGTCAACATAAACATATAGGTTTCAGGTATGGGTTTCTATGTTACAAGATCTGTATATTGCACTGTGTGCCCACCACCCAGAGTCACATCTTCTCCTGTCACCTCATATTAGGACCACCCATCTCCCCCCACCCTCTTCCTACTGGCAACCACCACACTGCTGTTTATGTCCAGCAGTTTCAGTTTTATACCTTTTATACCCCACATCTGAGTGAGATCATATGGTTCTTAGCTTTTTCTGTCTGACTTACCAGAAGGTTCTCAAGGCCCATCCATGTTGGATGGCTAAGTAGTATTCCTTTGTGCATATGGACAACTTCTTCTCTATCTAGTCCTCTATCATGGAACATTGTGATTTTTCCATGTCTTGCCCACCATGAACAATTCTGCAATGAACACAGGGCTGCATGTATCTTTGTGATTTCGAGTTTTTCAGGTATATCCCCAGGAGAGGGATTGCTGGGTCCTATGATCGCTCTATTCTTAATTTTTTGAGGAATTGCCAGATTGTTTCCATAGTGGCTGCACAGTCCACATTCCCACCAGCAGTGAATGAGGGTTCCCTTTTCTCCAACACTTGTTATTGTTTGTCTTCTTGACAATGGCCCCTCCAACAGGTGTGAGGTGGTATCTCATTGTAGTTTTGATTGGCATTTCCCTAATGGCCAGTGAGGCTGAACATCTTTTCATATATCTATTGGCTGTTCCTATGTCATCCTGGGAGAGGCATATTTTCAGGTCCTCTGCCTGTGCTTTTATTTGGTTACTAGAGGCCTGGTGCACAGAATTCAGGCACTAGGGAGTGGGGTTCCCTCAGCCCAGCCTGCCCTTCTCACAGTCCAGGAGCCCTCAGTGGATGTCCTACTGACGGCCACAGATTGGCAGCAGAGGCTTGGAGCAGGCGTCGTGTGTGTCTTTGTGTGTGTGTGTGTGTCTGCTAGGGCCTGCCCCCAGCCACGCCACGTAGGCTCGAAGCAGTTGCTGTGTGTGTGTGTGTGTGTGTGTGTGTGTGTCCTCCCACTGGGGGTCTGCCCCCAGC
>NW_006298359.1:4913-5221 GCF_000327345.1 Myotis davidii
TCACTTCAGAGACCAGGGGCAGGCCCTGCTGGGTGCTGCCTGTGGGGAACTTTCCTGCCATGGCGATCCCAGGAGCAGGCTCACCTGGGAGCCCACCCGCCCTCCGCACTTGCCTGTTCTGTGATCACCATGGCGATCCCAGGAGCAGGCCCACCTGGGGGCCACCCGCCCTCCGCACTTGCCTGCTCTGGGATCGCAATGGGGTCCCAGCTGGCAGCGGGCTTAGGCAGTGTGGGGCTTAGGCGGCACATCGAGGTCCGGGCTGAGGTCAGGGCTTAGGCAGCGGGGGCTTAGGCGGCACACAGGGG
>NW_006298359.1:5286-24757 GCF_000327345.1 Myotis davidii
GCACTGCCTAAGCCCAGCCTCCCAGGGCCGCACCCCACCCGGATGGCATCTGGCGCTGGCCAGTCCTGCCTGCAGTATGCAAATTAGCCGCCATCTTGGATGGTGGCTGATTTGCATATGTCACTGATTAGCCAATGGGAAGCATAGTGGAGTTACGGTTAATTACCCTTTTTGTCTTTTATTAGATAGGATTCAGTGTTGAGTTTTATGAGTTCTTTATATATTTTGGAAATTAAATCTTGGTCAGAACTACTGTTTGCAAAAATCATCTCCCATCTGGTTGGTTGCCTCTTTGTTTTGTTGTCAGTTTCTTTTGCTATGCAGGAGCTTTTTAGTTTGATACAGTCCCATTCATTTATTTTTGCCTTTACTTCCCTTGCCTTTGGGGTCAAGTTCATAAAATGTTCTCTACGATCAAGGTCCATATGCTTGGTACTTATGTTTTCTTCTATGTACCTTATTGTTTCAGGTTTTATATTTAGGTCTTTGGCCCATTTTGAATTAATTTTTGTACCTGGGGCAAACTGTAATCCAGGTTCATTCTTTTGCATGTGGCTTTCCAGTTTTCCCAGCACCATTGATTGAAGACACTATATTTACTCTATTGTGTGTTTATGGCTCCTTTGTCGAAAATTTCTGTCCATATACATGTATTTTATAGCTGGGCTCTCTATTCTGTTCCACTGATCTATGTGTCTGTTTCTCTGCCAATGCCATGCTGTTTTGATTACCACATTTCTGTAGCATAATTTGAAGTCAGGTATTGTGATACCTCCAGCTTCGTTCTTTTTTCTCAGGATTGCTTTGGCTATTCAGGGTCTTTTGTGGTTCCATACAAATCTGATGATTTCTTGTTTTATTTCTTTTAAAAATGACATTGGAATTTTGATGGGGATTGCATTAAATCTGTTTATTGCTTTGGGTAATATGGCCATTTTAACTATATTGATTCTTCCAATCCATGAACACCGGATATTTTTTTCCATTTTGTTGTCTTTTTCAACCTCTTTTAATAATGATTTATAGCCGAAACCGGTTTGGCTCAGTGGATAGAGCGTCGGCCTGCGGACTGAAAGGTCCCAGGTTCGATTCCAGTCAAGGGCATGTACCTTGGTTGCTGGCACATCCCCAGTGAGGGGCGTGCAAGAGGCAGCTGATCGATGTTTCTCTCTCATCGATGTTTCTAACTCTCTGTCTCTCTCCCTTCCCCTCTGTAAAAAATCAATAAAATATATTTTAAAAAATGATTTATAATTTTCAGTATATAGGTATTTCACATTCTTTGTTAAGTTTATTCCTAGGTATTTTATTCTTTTGGTTGCAATTGCAAAATTAATTGCTTTTCAAATTTCTTTTTCTGAAGTTTTGTTGTTAGTATACAGGAAGGCAATGGATTTTTGCACATTGATTTTGTATCTTGCAACTTGACTGTATTTGTTTATTGTTTTTAATATTTTTTGGAGGAGTCTTTAGGGTTTTCTATTAAAGGATCATGTCATTCACAAAAAAGTGACAGTTTGACTTCTTCCTTCCCTATTTGGGTGCCTTTAATTTCTTTCTCTTGCCTCATTGCTCTGGCTAGGCCTTCCAGCACTATGTGGAATAAGAGTGGTGAGAGTGGACATCCTCATCTTGTTCCTGATCTTAGGAGAAAAGCTGTCAGTTTTTCACCATCCAGTATGACATCAGCTGAGGGTTTATCATACATGGCCTTTGTTATATTGAAGTACTTTCCCTCTATTCCTATTTTATTGTTTTAACCATAGTTGGATATTATAACTTGTCAAATGCTTTTTCTGCATCTATTGATAAGATCATATGATTTTTAGCTTTCTTTTGTTATTGTGGTGTATTAATGGGTTGATTTGCATATGTTGAACCATCCTTGTGCCCTGGAATGAACCCCACTTGATCGTGATGTATGAAATTGTGGATTTATTATTGTATTCGATTAGCTAGTATTTTGTTTAGGATTTTTCCATCCGTATTCATCAGGGATATTGGTCTGTAGTTTTTTTTTTGTCTTATCTTCGCCAGATTTTTGGTATCAGGGTTATGTTGGCCTCATAGAATGTGTTAGGAAGTATTGCCTCTTCTTCAGTTTTTTGGAAGAATTTGAGAAGGACAGGTTTTAAATCTTCTTTGAATATTTGGTAGAATTCACTAGTGAAGCCATTTGGTCCTGGACTTTTGGACAGGGCGGGGGTAGTTGATGGGTGTTTCAATTTCCTCACTACTGATAGGTCTATTTAGATTTTCCAGTTCTTCATGATTTAATATAGGAAGGTTATATAATTCTAGGAACTTATCCATTTCTTCTAGGTTGTTGAATTTGGTGGCATATAGTTTGTCATAGTATTCTAGGAGGGAACTTTGTATATCTATGATGTCTGTGGTAAATTGTCCTCCCTTACTTCTCATTTTGTTTATATGGTCTTTTCCCTTTTTTCTTTAGTGAGTCTAGCCAGGGGCTTGTCAATTTTATTATTTTTCAAGAACCAACTCATTGTTTTATAAATATTTTGCATAGTCTTTTTGTTCTCTATTCAATTCAATTCTACTCTAATTTTTATTTCCTTTCTTCTGCTGACTTTGGGTTGCTTTTGTTCTTTTTCTAGTTCTTTAAGATGTGATGTCAGATTGTTTACTGGGGTTTCTTTGAGATAGGCCTGTAATGATATAAAATTCCCTCTTATTACTTTCGCTGAATCACAGAAGTTTTCATGTGTTATATTGTCAATCTCATTTGTCTCTCCATATATCTTTTGATCTCATCTTTTATTTCTTCGTTGACCCAGTCATTTTTTAGTAGCATGTTGTATAATCTCCATGTATTTTTAGGTTGTTTTACTCCCTTTTTGCAGTTGATTTCTAATTTAAAGGCATTGTGGTCAAAGAATATGCTTGGTATAATTTCAATCTTCTTGAATTTGTTGATGCTAGTTTTATGACCCAATATATGGTCTATCCTTGAGAATATTCCATGTGCACTGGAGAAGAATGTATAGTCTGATGTTCTGGGATGAAAGGTTCTGTAAATGTCAATTATCTCCATTTGGTCTATCTCTGCTTCATTTATGTCTTCTTCTGGAGAATTCTCTAGCTCTTTCATTTTGGGGTTCTTTGTCTCCTCATTTTGGCTTTCTGTTTGGGTTTGTGACTATGTATTAGGTAGACCCTCTACAGCTCTCAATCTCTAGTGCAGGACAGTGTTAAAGGCTGTTTCTGACTAATTAGATTAGGAATAGACTCAAAGCCTCCAGGGACCGCCTCTGCCTACAGACTGATAGGATTCTGATATGAATTGCGCCCCCCCCCCCAACCGTCCTCAGGTGTGGAGAGAGTTTTTTTCAACAGGCTGGGGCAGTTGTTTCTGCCATTACGATTCATAACAGTAGCAACATTACAGTTATGAAGTAGCAACGAAAATAATGTTATGGTTGAGTCACAACATGAGGATTGTATTTAAAGGGCCAGAAGTTTGAGAACCACTGTCTTAAGTGACCTCAGGGCAAGGCGTTTTCCAATAGGGTGTGTTGACTGTCTTCCCCCCAGGTAAGGCAAATGTCTATGTGGGAAAGATGTCCTCACTGTGTGAGGGAAAGACTCAGGACAGGAAGCCTGGGGTGTCTGCCTTCTGAGTCCCCAGCCCTGGCTTCTGCTCTCACGGTTCCAGTCTGCTTCACCCTCCCTCTTCTGGAGCACAAAGTGGGTGACCCCACAGGGAATTTTGTGCATTGGCCCTTGAAGAGGGTGCCTGCATTTCCGTCTGTCTCTCCCTGGCAGACTGCAACCCTGCTGCTTCTCACAGCCAGATGTTATGTGGGTACCCTTCTCGGTTCTGGTGATCTCTGCTGGGGGGCCCAGCTTGGGGATTAGACCCCATAGTTCCCAGTGGCAACCCCCCACAGCTGAGAGAGCTCTGTGGGACTTTAGTTGCTATCTTGGGTGCCCGGTCAACCCTTTCATGCCTCTGCCCCTCCTACCAGTCTCTATGTGGTCTTCACTTTCAGTCCTTGGGTATCAGGGTTCTCTCCTCGAGTTTCTGTTGATTATCCAGGAAGTTTTTCTGTATTTTAGTTGTAATACCAGTTTGTTCCTGGGAGCATGTCTGTGCAGCATCCACTTACTCTGCCACCATTTTTAATCTCTCCTCCATTTGGTCTAGTATTTCACTTAAAGCCAATATTTCTTTATTGATTTTCTGCTAGGTTAATCTGTTTAGAGCTGTCAATGGAATATTAACACCCCCAACTATGATTGTGTTTTGATCTGTTTCTCCCTTTTGTTCAGTGAATAGTTGTTTTATACATTTTGGTGCTACCTGGTTGGGTGAATATGTATTAAGAAGTGTTATGCTGCTCTAGCCGGTTTGGCTCAGTGAATAGAGCGTCGGTCTGTGGACTGAAGGGTCCCTGTTTTTTTGTGTGTGTGTGTGTGTGTTTTTAAATATATTTTATTGATTTTTTACAGAGAGGTAGGGAGAGAGATAGAGAGTTAGAAACATCGATGAGAAACATTGATCAGCTGCCTCCTGCACACTCCCCACTGGGGAAGTGCCCGCAACCAAGGTACATGCCCTTGACCAGAATCGAACCTGGGACCCTTGAGTCCGCAGGCCGATGCTCTATCCACTGAGCCAAACCGGTTTCGGCGGGTCCCTGTTTTGATTCTGGTCAAGGGCACATGCACAGGTTGTGGGCTCAATCCCCAGTAGGGGGTGTGCAGGAGGCAACCAATCAATGATTCTCTCTCATTATTGATGTGTTTCTATCTCTATCTCTCTCCCTTACTCTCTCTCACATCGATATTTAAAATATTTAAAATATTTTTTAAAATATATTTTGAAAAAAGTGTTATGCTTTCTTGATGTAGTGTCCTCTTAATCATTACAAAGTGTCCATCTTTGTCTCTTGTTATCTTTGTTATCTTGAAATCTATTTTATCAGATATAAATACGTCTACACCTGCTTTTCTTGGATGTTATTTCCTTGAAGAATCATTTTTCCACCCTTTTTCTTTGAATCTACCTTTGTCTTTGCAGCTTAGATGTGTCTCTTGTAGGCAGCATGTGGTTGGATTTTGTTTTTTGATCCATTCTGCCCCTCATATTGGTGAATTCAGACCATTTACTTTTAGGGTAATTATTGATCATAAATCAATAATTTTCTAAAGCCATTTATATTTTGTTTTCTGGTAGCTCTGGGCCTCCATTGGTTCTTTTCCTTTGTGTTTCTGTCTGTTGTTTTTGTTTGGTGGTATTCCATACTTCTTTCCTCACTTTCCTCTTTTTTTAAAAGCTATGTGTCTGTTTTGGGAATTTGTGTGTGTGGTTACCATTAGGTTTATAAAAAACAAATTTGCATTTATACTGTAGTTTTTTTTCTTTTGAGTGCATCTGGTTTTTGTTGTCACAAATTATTCCTGTTTATGCTGTAAGTTTTTTGGTGATCTTACTCATAGTATTGTGAACTTTTTTGTTTGTTTGTTTCATGTAGAATAAATTCCCTTGAGTATTTCTGCAATGAAGGTTTTCTGGTGATAAAATCCCTCAGTTTCTGTATGTCTGGGAACATCTTTATTCCTCCTTCACATTTTTTTAAAAATATATATTTTATTGATTTTTTACAGAGAGGAAGGGAGAGGGATAGAGAGTTAGAAACATCGATGAGAGAGAAACATCGATCAGCTGCCTCCTGCACACTCCCTACTGGGGATGTGTCCGCAACCAAGGTACATGCCCTTGACCAGAATCAAACCTGGGACCCTTGAGTCCGCAGGCCGATGCTCTATCCACTGAGCCAAACCGGTTAGGGCTCCTCCTTCATATTTAAAGGATAATTTTGCTGGATATATTATTCATGGTTGGTAATTTCTCTTTTTCAGGTATTTGAATATTTGATTCCACTCTCTTCTGGCTTATAGTTTCTGCGAAAAGTCAGATGAAATTGTGTTGGATTTTCCTTTGTAGTCACTTTCTTTTCTCTGCCTACTTTGAGAATTTTTTGTCATTAATTTTTGACAGTATTAATACCAAGTGCCTTGGAGAGGGCCTTTTTGGATTGAAGTAACAAGGTGTTCTGTTTGCTTCTTGGATTTGAGGATCTAGTTCTTTCCATAGATTTGGGAAATTTTCATCCACTTTTTTTTAAATAGACTCTCTGTTCCCTGCTCCCTTTCTTGCTCCTCTGGAATACCTATAATTCTAATATTGCTTTTTTCTGATGGAGTCAGATAGTTCTCATACAGCTCTTTCATATTTCTTTATGCTCAGGTCTCTCTTTTCTTTTCTCTGGATCATTTCTACATTCCTATCTTTGATATCACTCTTACCTCCATCAGGTTGGCTCTGTTTTTTATGCTCAGTAGTTCACTTTTCTGTTATTGTTAGTCCTCACCTGAAGATATTTTTATTCCATTGATTTTTAGAGAGAGTGGAAGAGTTTGGGAGAGACAGAGACATCAATGTGAGAGAGACACATCGATTGGTTGCCTTTCACACATGCCCTGACCAGAAGCAGGGATTGAGCCTGAAACTGAGCTATGTGCCCTAGACCAGATTCAAACCCAGGACCCTTTGGTCTGACACTCTATCCACTGAGTCAAACTGGCTAGGGCCAGTAGTTCACTCTTAATCTCCTTAATTGCATGCTTCATTACCAGGATTACTAATTGATTCCTTTTTAAAGTTTCAAGCTCTTTGGTAAATTGATTTGTTTTCTGACTGCATTGAATTGCCTCTCTGTATTTTGTCATATCTTGTTGAGTATTTTCAGAACTGCAATCTTGAAATCTCTATCATTTATCACACATTTCCATGTGTTTCAGGGGATTTTTCATTTTCTTTCTGGTCATCCTCACTACTGTGTTTTTTCATGGTATTTGCTCTTCTCCTTTGCCTATGCATGTATCTCTGTCTATATATGTGGTTGATAGCAGCTTTCTCTAAATAGGTCTTCTTACTATTTTCCTATCATGATGCTGAATCACAAGATTTTTACCTCCGTGATCTCCCAGTCTTGACCTCCACAAGTTCTGTAATACAGTACAGCTACACTACTTGGGGGTGGGATTTGTTTTGCCATCACCATAATGGTGGTCCCTGACCTCTGTGGGGTCCCACCTGAAGCACCCTCCTGGGATCAGGCACAGAGGGAAACAGTGATTCTTTATTTACAGATAATATGCCGCTGGACCTGACCCCAAGGGCAACAGGAAGCAAGGTTTGGGAGTCCAAGTGGCGGCAGGGCTCTGTGGTTCTGTTTCTTTGGGATGGGGGAACACACACACAATCTTCCCTGAAGTCAAAATGGCACCTCCCACACACAGAAACCCAGAGATTCCACCTGCCAGGTTCCACCAAAAGCCCTTTCAGAAACAGCCTTTCAGTGACTAAGTCTGACAGCCAGCTGGCAGGCGGGGGTGGGTGAAGGCCGACCCTGAGGTGCCGTGGGATATTTCCTGACATTCCCTTGGGCCCGTGCTAATAGCTGGCCGTACAGTGCAGGTTGGCTACTCTTGTGCAGCAAGTCCTATGGGGGCAGTCACAAACTGTGGATCACTTGAAGCTTCAAACAGATTGCCAAGAGCCAAATGTGGACAGCTTCTGACAGTGGCCAGCACCAAAACCTCCCAGGAGGCCCAGAACAGGCACACAAAACAGGCAAATTCAGTCAACATAAGAGCGGATCCAAAGGGACTCCCAGCTGGCATTACACTCTGCCAAGACAACCTCCACTTGGCTTTTGTTGCATTATTTTCTTTATTTTCCTTTCTTTCAAAATTCTCATCACTTTAATGGTCAGTTGCTTCTGGTTGGCTCTGGAAGGTAGTTAAACAATAAACTTCAAGATCCCCACCCCAGCACACTCACCACCCCCTCAGCTCCCATCAACATTCCATGCCCAGTCAGAATCCCATGGCCTCAGACTCC
Organism: Myotis davidii; assembly: GCF_000327345.1. NCBI lineage: Eukaryota > Metazoa > Chordata > Mammalia > Chiroptera > Vespertilionidae > Myotis > Myotis davidii. The sequence goes on from NW_006298359.1 coordinate 13,220, forward strand.
CTGGGGGTTGCAGAAATCCACAGCTTAGTGTGGCGAGTTGAAAAAACCCTTGGTACATTTGTGATCTGTGTTATTTTTAAAAAATAACAACTATTAAACCAAACACCTTCCTGGGCTCCGTTGCCTCATGGAGCAAAAAAATGTTCCTGTGCGACCTGCAGACTCTGCTGTCTGCTGTGGGCCGGCTGCCTGCTCCCTCGGGGCGTGCGATCATACGGCGTAGAGCTCGTACACCTTCTTTACACAGTACACCAGGGCGGCGAGCGCTATCGTGTTGTGCAGTCTCTTTCTGTGCAAGTCGTCCTTCCGGACCAGCACCACGGGGGTGGAGACGGTGAGTGTGTGCAGGGGCAGGCGGGACAGTTCATAGGCGTCGTACTCCACTTGGTACTTGCAGCAGGGGTCAAACTGCCAGGAGATGCCCTAGAGGGTGCAGCAGGCCAGGCTCAGCACGCCCGCGGGCAGGGAGATGTAGTGGGAGTAATCTAGGGGCAGTGCCAGTGGGGTGAAGAGGCAAGCGGTGCCTGCCAGCATGGTGGTCTTGTGCAGATAGTTGCCCACAGTGATCCAGTGCTCAGTCTCATCGCCGAGGGGTGGGCTCGATCACGATGTACTTGTACTGGGCTTCCAGGGCCTGCTCCAGCTCATACTCAAACTGGTCTTGCACGTTCTCCCCATTGTAGATCTCGTGCACAATGTAACAGTCTGGCAGGCTCACCATTCCAGCAAGCACAGAGACCTCGGTGCGCAGGGCCCCAAGAGAATGAAGACAAGGAGCCCACGGGGACAGGCGGGGCCATCTGTGAGCTGATCCAGGCTGGCACCCAAGTGGCAGAACACACAGGTACCTGCACTGTGCCTTCCTAGGTGAGCAAGTGTGTCTCAAAGACGTCGACAGGCCAAGTGGCAGTCTGTGTCGTGTGCTCGCTGCCAGTGTGCTGAATTTTGGACAAGAATTCAGGTTACAGCTCAGAGTCTGATGTTCTTCATTACAAACATTGTTGATTTCCTCTCTCAGGCGCCTCCACTGCCCGGGCCCAGGCGCCTCCGTCTCCACGCGGCCATCTTGCAGACTCCCAGCTCATGGATGCCTGGCTCGGCGGCCTGGGCAGCGCCTCTTTATTTTCTTTTATTTCTTTATTATTTTTGTCTTTTTTCTTTAATTTTTCTACTTTTTCCTTCTTTTTGTTGTTTTTGTTGCTAATCCTTACCCGTGTTTCTATTGATTTTTAGGGAGAACAGAAGAGAGAGCGAAAGACAGAAACATCCATGTGAGGGAAACACATCAATTGGTTGCCTTTTCCACCAGCTCTGACCAGGGCCTGGGCCAGAGAGGAGCCTGCAACCAAGGTATGTGCCCTTGACCAGGAATGAACCAGGGACCCTTTGGTCCGCAGGCCAACGCTCTATCCACTGAGCCAAACCAGCTAGGGCTATTTCTTTTCCTTATTCTATTTTTATTTTGCATTCTTTCACTTCATTTTTAATTTATCTTTTTTCCTTTCCATATTTTTCTTTCTTTTCTTTTTATTTTATTTTTATATATTTTATTGATTTTTTTACAGAGAGGAAGGGAGAGGGGAATAGAGAGTTAGAAACATCGATGAGAAACATGGATCAGCTGCCTCTTGCAACCCCCCTACTGGGGATGTGCCCGCAACTAAGGTACATGCCCTTGGTCGGAATCGAACCTGGGACCTTTCAGTCCACAGGCTGACACTCTATCCACTGAGCCAAACCGGTTAGGGCCTTTCTTTTCTTTTTTATTGTGTTCCTTTTCCTATCCTTTACTTATGTTTTCTTCTTTCCCTTCTTTCATATTTTTTTCTTCCCCAATTTTTCTTCTTATATTTTTATTATTTTTGTTCTCTTTTCTCTTTCCTAATTCTCTTTTCTTTTGTGGTTGTTTTGACTGTGGTTGTTGGGTCTTTTGTAGGTTTTTGTTTTGTTTTGTTTCTTCTGTCAGCACCTATACAACAGCTCACACAACAAGGTAAGCCACTAATGTACAGAAGAGTAAAAATCAGACCCAATGACAAGAGAACCCAAATAAACCACACGAGGGACATTCCTAGAGCATCCAGCTCAGGAGATCAAAGAGACTGCACCACTAGGTCCTACAAAACACTTAACACACAAGGCCACCCCACAAAGACTAGGTGGTATAGCAGTTCTATATAATACATAGAAACAAACACAGAGAGCTTACTAGTAAATGGGAACAAATAAATAACCCCCAAATGAAAGGAAAAGAAGCTCCAGAAAAAGAGCTAAATGAGATGGAGGTAAGCAATTTATTACACACAGACTTCAGAGTAATGGTTATAACTATGCTCAAGGTACTTAGAACTACATAAAACTTAATGGAAACTACAAGGAACTTAGTGGCAGCTACATCAGGATGAAAAATGAGCCCTGGCTAGTTTTCTCAGTGGTTAGATTGTTGGTCTGTGGACCAACGGGCCTCAGATTCAATTCCAGGTCAGAGGCACATACCTCAGTTTCAGGTTCCCCAGCAATAGTAGAGGTACATGGGGTAGGCAACCAATTGATGTGTCTCATATCAATGTTTTTTTTTTCTCTCTCTTTCTCTCTCTCTTCCCCTTCTACTTTCTCTGGAAGGCAATGAAAAAAAAACCACCAAAAAAAAAACCACCAAAAAAACCCACAAAACAACCCTGCGGTGAGGATTAAGAAAAAAAAAAAAAGATGCCCTAGCTGGTTTGGTTCAGTGGATAGAGAGTTGGCCTGCGGACTGAAGGGTCCCAGGTTCGATTCTGGCCAAGGGCACATGCCTAGGTTGCGGGCTTGATCCCCAGTAGGGACCATACAGAAGGCAGTGATCAATGATTCTCTCTCATCACTGATATTTCTATCTCTCTATCCCTCTCCCCTACTTTCTGAAGTCAATAAAAAAAATATTTTAAAAGTAGGTTGCTTGAAGCAGAGGATCGAATCAGTGATTTGGAAGAAAAGGTAGGAATAAACACCCAATTAGAGCAATAAAAAAAAAACAAAATTTTTTGAATGAGGATAGTTGAAGGGAACCTTGGGACAATAAGAAACATATGTTATCCCTATCATAGAGGTTCCCAAAGGAGAAGAAAGTGTGCAAGTGATAGAAAAGCTATTTGAAGAAAAAATGGCAGAAAACTTCCCCACCTTGTGGAGGAACGTCACTCAAGTTCAGCAAGCACAGAAGGTCCCAATCAAGATGAAACCAAAGTGACCCACATCAAGATTCATCATATTTAAAATAGGCAAGATTAAACACTAAGAGAGAATATCAAAGGCAGCAAGAGAGAAACAGCCAGCTACCTACAAGGGTGTTCCCATAAAGCTGTTAGCTGATTTCTCCAAAGAAACACTTCAGGCCACAAGGGATTGGCATGAGGTATTCAAAGCAATGAAAAGCAAGGACTGGCATCCAAGACTACTCTATCCAGCAAGGATATCACTTAAAATAGAGGCAAAATAAAGAGCCTCCCAGACCAACAAACGAACAACAGAAAAAGCTAAAGGATCTCATTACTAGAAAACCAGCATTGCAAGGAATGCTAAATGGTCTCCTTTAGGGAGAAGAAATATATAGAGGACCATAGACATAAAGAAAGAATGACAACAAATAAGTGCCTTCCAATAATGACCTTAAATGTAAATGGCTCAAGTGCTCTAATCAAAAGACACAGGGTAGCTGAATGGACAAGGAAACACATTCCATATATTAGGCTCTCTACAAGAGACCCACCTCAGAATAAAAGAGTCACACAGACTGAAAGTGAAGGGACGGAAAAAAAATATTCCATGCAAATGGAAACACAAACAAAACAAAAACTAGGGTAGATACTCATATCTGACAAAATGGACAGCAAAACAAAGGCCATAAATGAAGGTTACTACATAATAATAAAGAGATCAATCCAAGAAGAGGATATAATCCTTGTAAACATATATGCAACCAATATAGGAGCACCTAAATATATATATTTAAAAAACTCTTGGTGGACTTTAAGAGAGAGATCAGCTGCAATACAGTCATAGTAGGGGAATTGAATAACCCACTATCATCACTGGATAGATCTTACAGACAAAAATATCAACAAGGCAATAGCTACCTGGATCAAATGTATTTAATTTATATTTACAGAACATCAACCTAAAGCAGTAGAATATTCATTCTTCCCAACTGCACATGGAACATTGTGAAAGACAGATCACATGGTAGGACACAAAGTAAGTCTTAGCAAATTCAAGGAGATTGAAATCATATCAAGCATCTTCTTGGATCACAATGGCATGAAACTAGAAATCAACTGCAATAAAAAAAATACTAAAAAACACAAACACAGGGAGGCTAAATAGCATGTTATTAAACAATGAATGAGTTACCAATAAGATCAAGGAAGAAAAAAACCTACCTGGAAGTAAATGAAAATGAACACACAACAACCCAAAATCTATGGGACACAGGGAAAACAGTTCTGAAAAAGCAAGAAAAATCTCAAATAAACAATCTGAACCTATACCTAAAATAATTAGAAAGAAAACCCAGAGACCATAGAAGAAAGGAAATAATAAAGATCAGAGCAGGTATAAATGACAGAGTAAAAAAACAAACAAAAAACAATAGTAAAGATCAATTAAACCAAGAGTTGGTTCTTTAAAAAGATAAATAAGACTGATGAACCATTAGCCAGACTCACCAAAAAACATTGAGAGAAGACCCAAATAAATAATATCAGAAATGAAAGAGATGAAATAATAACTGGCATCACAGAAATACAAATGACTGTAAGAAAATACTACGAACAACGACTTGCCAACAAATTGGACAACCTGGGCAAAATGGAAAAATTCCTGGAAACATAAAACCTTCCAAAACTGAATCAAGCAGAATCACAAAACCTGAATAGAACAGTAACAAGTAATGAAAAAATAGCCAGCAAACAAAAGACCTGGACCAGATGGTTTCATAGGCTAATTTTACCAAACACTCAAAAAACTAACATGTATCCTTCCAAAATTATTCCAAAATACTCAAGAGTGGGGAAGACATGCAAACTCTTTTTACAAGGCTAGCATTATCTTAATTTCAAAACCAGACAAGATAATACAAAGAAAGAAAATTATAGGCCAATATATCTGATGAACATAGATGCTAAAATCCTCAACCTAATATTAGCAAATCAGATCCAGCAATACATTATAAAGCTCATACACCATGACCAAGTGGGATTTATTCCAGGGATGCAAGGCTGGCACAATATCACAAATCAATAACTGTGATATATCATAATAAACAAATAAAAGATAAAAATCACATTATCATATCAATAGATGCAGAAAAAGCATTTGATAATGCCCAGCATTCATTTATCATAAAAACTCTCAGCAAAGTGGAAGTAGAGAGATCATATCTCAACATAATAAAGGCCATGTATGAAAAATCTACAGCCAATATCATACTCAGTGGGCAAAAACTAAAACCATTTGTTTCCCTTAAGAACAGCAACAAAACAGGAATGACCTCTTTCACTACTTATTAAACTTAGTGTTGAAAGTCCTACCACAAACATCAGACAAGAATAAATAAAAGGCATCCAAATTGGAAAGGTGAAAGTGCAACTGTCATTATTCGCAAATGACATGATATTGTATGTAGAACATCCTAAAGACTCCACCAAAAAAACTACTAGAGCTAATGAATGAATTCAACATACTAGCAGGATACAAAATTAATATCTGGAAATTGATGGAATATTTATCTATAATAATAAAAGCTAATATGCTAATTAGACCGCATGTCCTTCCAGACAACCTTCCAGACAAAGCCGGGCTGTGAGGGAAGCCCGGGTCCCGGATGCCAGAGGGAAGCCGGTGCCGGCAGCCAGGTGAAGGAAAGCCTACTCTTGCACAAATTTCGTGAATCAGGCCTCTAGTATACAATTACAAACTCTCAGAAAGGGAAACTAAGAAAACAATCCTATTTACTACTGCAACAAAAAGGTACCTAGGAATAAACTAAACTAAGGGGGTAGAAGACCTGTACTCGGAAAACTATAGGAAATTGAAGAAAGAAATTGAGGAAGATATAAATAAGTGTAAGTACATATTGTGTTCATGGATTGGAAGAATTGATATAATTAAGATGTGCATAATACCCAAAGCAACCTATAGATCCAACTCAATTCCTATTAAATTACCAATGGCATATTTCACAGATCTAGAACAAATATTATAAAAAATTATATGAAACCCAAAAAGACACAAAATATCCTCAGCCATCTTGAGGAGAACACAGTTGTAGGATATCAAGTTATATTACAAAGCCACTATAATAAAAACAGACTGGAACTGGTACAAAAACAGGCATACAGATCAATGGAACAGAACAGAGAGCCTCAAAATCAACCTATGCCTCTATGGTCAATTAATATTTCACAAAAGAGGCAAGAGTTTCCTATGGAGTAAAGTCAGTCTCTTTCATAAATGGTGCTGGGAAAATTGGACAGTAATATGCAAAACAATGCAACTAGACTTCCAATTTACACAACACACAAGAATAAACTCGAAATGGATAAAAGACTTATATGTAAGTTACAAAACCACAAAATTCCTAGAAAACATGGGCAGTAAAATCTCAGACATCTCTCAAAGCAATATTTTTGCAGATATAGCTCCAAGGGCAATGGAAACACGGGGGGTAGGGAGGGTGGGGAGGCGGGGGAGAGGAATGGGACTACATTGAACTAAAAAGATTCTGCACAGCAAAAGAAACCATTAAAATAATGAAAAAGAACCGACTATATGTGAACATATTCACCAATGATTCATCTGATAAGGGGATAATCTCCAAAATATATAAATAATTTATATATAAATAATTTATACAACTCAATAGCAGGATGACAAATAAGCCAATTAAAAAATGGACAGGCCTGGCAGGTGTGGCTCAGTGATTGGGCATTGACCTATGAACCAGGAGGTCACAGTTCAATTCCTGGTCAGGGCATATGCCTGGGTTGCAGGCTCAATCCCAAGTAAGGGCTGTGCAAGAGACAGCCAAATGATGATTCAATCTCATCACTGATGTTTCTGTCTCTCTCTCCCTCTCCCTTCCTCTCTAATGGGCAAAGGGACACTTGTCAGAAAAATGTTAATGGAGTAAGTGGATGCTACATAGACATGCTCCCAGGACCAAACTGGAATTACATTTAAAAATGTTTTTTTAAAAATCCTGAATAATCAACTGAAGATTAGCAAGAGAGAACCCTGATAATCAACGACGGAAAGTGGAGACCACATAGAGACTGACATTTGCTACCCAGGTGGTTTTGTCTGGGGAAGACAGTGGACCCACCCTATTGGAAAACACCTTGCCCCACAGTGGGGAGTTCCTGAGGCGCATTAAGAGACTGAGAATAACAATTAGCCTCCAGGCAGAAGCAACTGCCCCACCCTGTTGGAAAAACTCGCCACACCTGTGGACGATTGCCTAAGGTCTACTCAAGACTGAATCAAGTAAGTCTGCAGGCAAAGGCAAACTTTTGAGTCTGCCTGATCTAATTAGTCAGAAACAGTGTTTGACACTGTCCTGCACTATAGATTGAGAGGCATAGAAGATCTTCCTAATACATAGTCACAAACCCAAACAGGCAGCCAAAATGAGGAGATAAAAAAACAACCCCCAAATGAAAGAACAAGAGAATTCTCTAGAAGAAGAGATAAATGAAATGGAGATAAGAAATTTATCTTCAGAGTTCAGAATAATGATGGTAAAGATGCTCAACAGCATGAGAAAAGATATAGTAACAATAAAAATGAAAATAAAGAACAACATAGCACAAATAAAGAACACATAGGAAGGAATACACAGCAGATTAGGGGAGGCCGAGGATCAGATAAGTGAAATAGAAGAGAGGGTAGAAAAAAATCACTCAATCAGAGAACCAAACAGAAAAACAAGTAAAGGAGGAGGATGGGCGTAAGGGAACTGTGGGACAACATGAAACGTAACAATATTCACATAGTAGGTGTGCCAGAAGAGGCAGAAAGGGAAAAAGGGATAGAGAACATGTTTGGAGAAATAATGGCAGAAAACTTCCCTAATCTGGTTAAGGAAAAAGTCACACAAGTTCAGGAAGCATAGAGAACCCAAAGCAAGAAGAACCCAAACAGACCCACGCCCAGACACATCATAATTAAAAAGCCAAAAATTAAAGACAAAGAGAGACTATTAAAGACAAGAAAGAGAAAAGCAAACTGTTACCTACAAAGGAGCCACCATAAGGCTGTCATCTGATTCCTCACCAGAAACTCTACAGGCCAAAAGGGAATGGCATGAAGTAGTCAAGCTAATGGAAAGCAGGATCTGAGACCAAGATTACTATATCCAGCAAGTGGTGAAATAAAGAGCTTCCCAGACCAAAAAGAAAAAAAAAAGGCTAAAGGAGTTCATCACTACCAAGGCAGAATTACAAGAAATGCTAAAGGGACTGCTGTAATGAGAACAATATAGAAATGTAGGCATACAGAATTAAAATAGCAATATAAGTACCTATCAATAATAACCTTAAATGTAAATGGATTAAATACTCTAATTAAATGACATAGGGCAGCTGAATGGATATAAAAACATGACCCAAATATATGCTGTCTACAGGAGACCCACCTCAGCACAAAAGACTCACACAAGAGGAGAGTGAAGGGATGGGAAAAAATTTCCATGCAAATGGAAAAGGAAAAACAACAACAACAACACTGGGTAGCAATACTAATGTCTGAAGAAATACACTTCAAAATGAAGGCCATCACAAGAGACAACAAAGATAACTACAAAATACTAAAGGGATCGATCCAAGAGGATATAACCCTGATAAACATATATGCACCCAATACAGGAGCACCTAAATATATAAAAAAAAAACTTCTAGAGAATGTTAAGGAAGAGATTGACACAATACAGTCATAGTAGGGGACTTTAACACTCCACTGACTTCACTGGATAATCTTTCAGACAAAAAATTAACAAGGAAACAGTGACTATAAAAGACACGCTGGATCAGATGGATTTCATTGACATTTAGAGTACATTTCAACCCAAGGATGCAGAATATACATTTTTCTCAAGTGCACATGGATCATTCACAAAGATAGACCACATGTTGGGACACAAAACAAGTCTCTACAAGTTCAAGAAAATTGAACTCATATCAAGCATCTTTTCAGATCACAGTGGAATAAAATTAAAAATCAACTACAGTAAAAACACCCCAAAACATTCAAACTCATGGAGACTAAATAACATGTTATTAAACAATGAATGGATTACCAATGAGATCAAGAAAGAAGCCAAAGATTTTCTGGGAACAAATGAAAATGAACATGCAACAACCCAAAATCTCTGGGACACAGCAAAAGCAGTCCTGAGAGAGAAGTTCATAGCACTACAAGCCTACCTCAAAAAACAAGAGAAATCAGCAATAAGTTATTTAACCCTACAACTTAAAGAACTAGAAAGAGAACAACAAGAAAAGCCCAGAGTAAGTAGAAGGAAGAAAATAATAAAGATTAGAGCAGAAATAAATGACATAGAGACTAAAAAGAACAATATTAAAAAATCAATGAAATCAAGAGGTTTTTCTTTGAAATGATAAATAAGATAGATGAACTGTTAGCCAGACTCATCAAGACACAAAGAGAGAGGAACCAAATAAAATAAAAAGTGAAAGTGGAGAAGTAACCATTGACACCACAGAAATACAAAGGATTGTAAGGAAATACTATGGACAACAAGCTGGACAATATGGATGAAATGGACAAATTCCTAGAAAAATATGATCTCCCAAAACTGAATCAGGAGGAATCTTAAAACCTGAATAGGCCAATAACAATTGATAAAATAAAAGCAGAAAAGAGAAAAAAAAACTCCCAGCAAACAGGCCTGGATGGCTACACAGGGGAGTTTTTACCAAACATTCAAAGAAGAACTAACACCAATACTCCTCAAACAATTCCAAAAAAAACCAAGAGGAATGAACACTTCAAAGCTCTTTTTATGAGGCCTGCATTATCCTAATCCCAAAACCAGATAAAGACACTACAAAGAAAGAGAATTACAGGCTAATATCCCTGATGAACATAGATGCTAAAATCCTCAACAAAACATTAGCAAATCTAATCCAGCAATATATTAAAAATATCTTACACTGTGACCAAGTGGGATTTATTCCAGGGGTGCAAGAATGGTACAATATTCACAAATCAATAAACATGATACATCACATAAAGAAATTCGGACACAAAAATCACAGGATCATATCAATAGATGCAGAAAAAGCATTCCACAAAATCCAATACCCATTTTTGGATAAGAACTCTCAGCAAAGTGGGAATAGCGGGAGCATATCTCAACATGATAAAGACCATATATGACAAACCTACAGCCAACATCATACTCAATGGGCAAAAACTAAAACCATTTCCCCTAAGAATAGGAACAAGACAGGGATGTCCACTTTCACTACTCTTATTCAACACAGTACTGGAAGTCCTAGCCACAGCAATCAGACAAGAAGAAATAAAAGGCATCCAAATTGAAAAGGAGGAAGTAAAACTCTCATTATTTGCAAATGACACAATATTGTACATAGAAAACCATAAAGATCCACCAAAAAAACTACTAGATTTCATAAATGAATTTGGCAATGTAGCAGGATACAAAATCAACACTCTAAAATTGATGGCTTTTTTATTTTTTTCTAAATTTCTTTTATTGATTTCAGAGAGGAAGGGAGAGGGAGAGTGAAACATCAAGGATGAGAGAGAATCATTGATCAGCTGCCTCCTGCATGCTCCCTACTGGGGATCGAGCCTACAATTCGGTCATGTGCTCTTGCCTGGAATCAAACCCTGGATCCTTCAGTCTGTAGCCCAACGCTCTATCTACAGAGCCAAACAGGCGAGGGCATTGATGGCTTTTTTATACACCAATAATGAATTCTGAGAAAGAGAAACTAAACAAACAATTTCATTTACCATTACAAAAAAAATTTAAGATACTAAGGAATAAACCAAGGAGGCAAAAGACTTATACTCAGAATACATAAGACGTTGAAAAAAAAGATAAAGATATAAACTAGTGGAAGACTATACCATGTTCATGGATTAGTAGAATTAACATCATTAATATGTACATACTACCCAAGGCAATCTATTGATTCAATGCAACCCCTATTAAAATACCAACAGCATATTTCACAGAGCTAGGACAAATACTCCAAAAAATTATATAGAATCAAAAAAGACCCCAAATAGCCGCAGAAATCTTGCAAAAGAAATACAAAGTTGGAGGAATCACATTACCAGATTTCAAGTTGTACTACAAAGCCACCGTAATCAAAACAGCCTGGTACTGGCACAAGAACAGGCATCAAGATCAATGGAACCGAACAGAGAACCCAGAAATCTACCCAAGCCATTACGCTCAATTAATATTTGACAAAGGAGGCAAGAGCATACAATGGAGAATTCCTTTTA
>NW_006298359.1:24989-46666 GCF_000327345.1 Myotis davidii
GGTGTGGCCATTAAGGAAAAAAGTATGGAGTTTCCTCAAAAAATTAAATATGGAACTGCCATTTGACCCAGTGATCCCACTTTTAGGAATATATCCTAAGAAACCCAAAACACCAACCAGAAAGAATGTGTACACCCCTATGTTCATAGCAGCACAATTTACAATAACTAAGATCTGGAAACAGCCCACGTTCCCATCAGTAGACGAGTGGATAAAAAAGCCATGGTACATTTACACCATGGAATACTATGCAGCAGTAAAGAAGAAGGATCTCACCCTGACCAGTTTGGCTCAGTCGTTAGAGCGTCGGCCTGTGGACTGAAGAGTCCCAGGTTTGATTCTGGTCAAGGGCATGTACCTTGGTTTCGGCACATCCCCAGTAGGGGGTGTGCAGGAGGTAGCTGATGGATGTTTCTCTCTCATGGATGTTTCTAACTCTCTATCCCTCTCCCTTCCTCTCTGTAAAAAAATCAATAAAATATATTTTTTAAAAAAGAAGGATCTCTTACCCTTTGAGACAGCATGGAGAGACCTGGAGAGTATCACGCTAAGTGAAAGAAGCCAGTCAGAGAAAGACAAGTATCACATGATCTCAGTCAGATGTGAAATATAAGTAACAAAATAAACTGATGAACAGAGTGGATCCAGAGGCATGGAAGCATGGAACAGAGTGTGGAATCTCAGAGGGAAGGTAGGTGAGTAGGAGGTAATCAACCAAAGACCTTGTATGCATATATGCATCACCCATGGACACGAACAGTGGGGTGGTGAGGGCCTGCAATGGGCTTTTTCATACACCAATAAAAAGGGAGCAGGCTGGAAGGGGTCAATGTGGGGTGCGGGGGGGCCGGGGGGAACATATGGAATACTTTCAACAATAAAGGTGTTTTTTTTTAAATGGGTAAAGGCCCTGAATAGATACTTTTCCAAAGAGGATATACAGATGGCCCATAGACATATGAAAAAATGCTCAGTCACTAATCATCAGAGAAATGCAAATGAGAACTACAGTGAGGCATGACCTCAAACCTGCCAGAATGGCTACCATCAACCAATCAACAAACAAGTGCTGGTGAGGATGTGGAGAAAGGGAACCCTTGTACAGTGCTGGTGAGAATGCAGTCTGATGCAGCCACTGTGAAAAACAGGAGGGAGTTTCCTCAAAAAATAAAAAATGAACTGCGTTTTGACCCAGCAATCCCACTTCTGGGACTATCTCCTAAGAATCCTGAAACAGCAGTCAGAAATAATATATGAACTCCTATGTTTCATATATTTACAATAGTCAAGATCTGGAAACAGCCCAAGTGCCCATCAGTAGATGAGTGAATAAAAAAGCTGTGGTACATCTACACAACAAAATACTATGAGGCCATAACATAGGAAGGAGTTCATACCCTTTGAGACAGCATGGATGGATCTGGAGAGTATTATGCTAAGTAAAATAAGGCAGTCAGATAAAGACAAATACTTATATGATCTCACTAAATGTGGAATCTAATGAACAAAATAAACTGACAAACAAAATAGAACCAGAGGTATGGATACATGGAACAGACTGACAAATGTGAGAGGGGAGGGGAGGAGGGGAAACAGGAGAAAGGTGAAGGGATTAGCTAAAGAACATATATGCATTGCCTGGCCAGTGTGGATCAGTTGGTTGAGCGTAGTCCCATGTATCAAGAGGTCACCAGTTCAATTCCCAATCAGGGCACAGGCTGTGGGCTTGATCCCCAGTAAGGTGTGTGCAGTAGGCAGCCGATCTATGTTTCTCTCTCATGAATATTTCTCTACCTCTCCCTTCCTCTCTCTAAAAATCAATCCTATATAATAAAAGGCCAGTGACCATAACAGCGTAACAACCAGAACGACCCATCAACCAGTCGTTATGAGGTGCAGTGGTCCCTCCCTGCAGCCCACAGGCTCCAATCGCTGGATGACCAGTGGGGAACCATGGGGAACCAAGCGTGGGTGGCGCCAGGGCAGGACTGGGGATTGGTGAGCAGGCAGAAGGCAGACCTCTTGGTCCCACCCCCCAGCCCGCAGGCTCCAATAGATCACCAGATGGCGAACAGGTAACCAGGTGGGTGTTGGGAGGCGGGGCGGGACTGGTGAACGGGTGGGAGATGGCCCTGATCGCAGGCGAGGCCTAGGGACCCTACTCGTGCACGATTTCGTGCACTGGGCCTCTAGTAGTAATATATTTTTACATAGCCCATGGACACAGACAATAGTGTGTGGAGGGCCAAGGTGGGACAGGGGCTGGGTGGAGGTGGGCAAAGAGGGAGGAAATGGGAGACATCTGAAAGTCTCAACAATAAAAAGTTTATATGAAATAAAAATAGAAGTTTTAAAGAGAAGAGGGAAAACATGGGGTAAAGAAATAGAACCAACCTAGGACTCCCGACCGGAGAGTGAGGGAGAGCTGCGAAGCCGCAGATGCGTGGTGAGGCTGGAGGCCAAGTGCTCAGGGCACCTGAGGACACACAGCTTCCGACTGCACACCTGGGACAGTGTGTGGGAGGCAAGCAAAGCGCCAAGGCAACTGGCTCCAGGAAGACAAAGTTTGTGCAGGTGTCATTTTCAGACGTAATGAAGAATCTACTGAGCACTTCTGTGATCAAGGGGGGGTGTATGTGGTGACAGGAGCCAAGCTCCATCTACCCTCCCAAGTGGGGAAGCAGAGGATAAGGACCCAAACTCATGTTACCTGGAAAAAAATGAAGGTAAACACCAACATAGTCTGCTACAAGGATGAGCTGCCTGTGGGAGAAAAACAGACGGGGACTGTCTTTTGCAATAGCATTGTAGACACGTGTTACCATATGTGCAGCTGTATTTCATAAAAGACAACTTTGAAAACATGAATATAAAAAATTTAGTTTCAAAAGAATTTGTTGAATAAATCTTACTGGCAAATTTCTACACTAAGGTGGTACATTAGTATAGGAAACACTTTTATTATTTTGCAAGGGTCTTTTATGCTGAAACTTATCTCTTCCAGTTTATTCTGGAAGTATGATGCTCATAAAACTCATTAAAGCAACAATAACCTGAAAGTATTAATATATTGTTCAAATGGAAATGTTCCTTATTTAATAACTATTAGTTTTTAATTATACAATGATTAAAGTTTCAGAAATCTTACATAAAAATTCTTTCCAAGAAAAGATAAAAGGCATTTTGAGAATTATGAAATTAATAGAGGCCCAGTGCACGAAAATTCGTGTACTCAGGGGAGTCCCTCAACCCGGCCTGCGCCCTCTCACAGTCGGGGACCCCTCGGGGTATGTCCACCTGCCGACTTAGGCCCGCTCCCCGAGGGATCGGGCCTAAGCTGGCAGTCGGACATCCCTCTGGCAGCCCGGGAGCCGTCCTTCTTAGTGCTGCAGAGGAAGCAGGAGGGGTTCCCACCACTGCCACTGTGCTGGCCAGCCATGAGCCAGCTTCTGGCTGAGCGGTGCTCCCCTGTGGAAGCGCACTGACCACCAAGAGGCAGCTCCTGCATTGAGCATCTGGCCCCTGGTGGTCAGCGACCAGTCGTTTCGCTGTTAGAGTCAATTTGCATATTACCCTCTCATTATATAGGATTCCGTAAACAAAAGATTAGCTTAATAGAGTATTTTAGAGACAATCCACATCAATCAACAAAATAAATTTAAATATTCAAGAATATGCTAGTAATTTGTCTACCAGGATTCAAACGTGGATTAATGGGCCTTTTAACAACGGACACGTTTTGCATATATGTATTTAGAAGAGAAATCAATAAAAAAGTAAAGCATGAGTAAGTCAGCAATGAGTCCAGGCAGGAAGTGTGCTGTCTGAGCAGCGAATCTCAGGCACACACCGTGACCCCTTCGCTCTCTCCGACATGGCAACGAGGAGGAACACTCAGAACGAAGGAATGTCAGTCAGTTGATGTCAGGCTGCAGCTAGAATCCTTTGGGGCACTGCTTACTTTCCATGGTAGGATCTGGGGGTGCTGGGGAAACGACACACTTCCCAGGGGAGCCCCGTCCTGTGCACATGCTGGACCCGTGTTGGTTGGCCGAGGTCCCCTGGGGCTTTGGGGGCTTTCTAGCCGTGACAGCGTGTGCAGAGAACGGACAGCAAAGCCCGAGTTCTGAAGGCTCCGGTGGAAGCTGAGCCACTGCTGCCAACGGAACCACTGTGGTCAGACAGAGAAGGCCCGGCGACATCCGAGTTAGAATGGAACTCACTGGAATCCAGGCTGTCCAACAAGTTTTTATTGAGCACCTACTCTGCGCAGCACTGCACTAGGTGCCATGGAGAATACAAGAGAAATACAAGATATGGTACCCGCCCTCAAAGAGCTTACAGAACTAGACAGAAGTCGGATGTGCGTGACGGAGGCAGCATGTGGCGTGGAGGGTGTGCTGGCGAAGGGAGCAGTGTCCAGCGGCGGGGAGCAGCCGCTCAGGGCAGGGCAGGCAGAGTGCCTGCCATGGAAGGGCACGTTGCAAGGTGATCTGGCTGGAGCAGGGAGCTGTGCTATATAGTATATAGTATCACCATGCAGCTTCCCCCTGTGGGTACTATGGGGCCTGGACATAGGCTGGGACCTGGGTTGGGTCTGTGGGCAGATTTGCTTTAATTCCTCTCATGACATAAAGGCCCGTGGGCCTGTGGACGCCCACTGCCTGCCTCTCCCCAGCCCGTGCCAGGAGGATGAGGGGTGGAGCGGGAGCCAAGTGCCCACTGGAGAAGCTGGCCCAGCCCTGCAGCAGGGGAGGCTCTGCTGGGGGTGGGGTTGGGGTAGGGGGGTATTCGCCCTGTGCTTTCAGATGGACCACAAAGAGCATGATATCGTGGGTGTTTAAAAAAACTCTCCTCACAAGGACCAACCCATGAGGTCACTTACTGACCACTGGTCACAAGTGTCATCCCAAAGCCAAGGTATGTAGACCATCCCCGAGACCCGTGGCTGCAGGAGCCCCACCTACACCGTCTGGACCGCACACGCACAGCCCTGGTCTCCAGAGAGAGTGGTCTCTGCCCTCGACACCGGAGACCTCCGCTGGCCGCCAGGCGCCGGGGTCCAATGCCAGGGAGGCCTCGCTGCCTCTCCTTCCGTGCGTTTGCAGCCTTTTCCTAGATGTTTCCCTCTGTGCCGGGGCAGCTCTGTAAGGCGGCAGGGAAGGCAGCAGAGTGGACGGGGTGAGGGGAAGCTATGGGATCAGGGGACAGGAGTGGTCGGGGTGGAACAGTCCGCTGGTCTTTCCCAAGGACATGTGGCACGGAATGAGATGCTGGGCAAGAAAGCGCTGCCTGGCCTCTCACTCAGCAAAGACAGTGCAGGGCTGGGTCAGAGGCCGCAGGAGGGAGGGGAGGAGCCAGGTGGGAAGTGTGCAGAGGCCCTCCAGAGGCGGGGAAGAGGCGCCCTGCAGTGTAGGGGGAGCAGCAGCGGCCGTGGGGTCCCTCCTCTCCCTCCTTCAGGTGCTGGGCCAGGCATCTCCTTCCCCCTTCAGTCCTGGAATTCCCGAGGAGCCCCGTGGGTGGGGGCCCGGGCAGGCAGCGGAGGCTCAGGGCCTCAGCAGGAGGCGTGTCCCAGGCCACTTGAGCCACAGGAAGGGGACCAGGCGCCGGGTGAAGGTGGTGGTGAAGGTGTGAAGCAGCTCCTGCGACTCGGCGTTGGTGAAAGTCACGGCACCCCCTTCGTAATCCAGGGCGATGCCCACTCTCCGGGGCCGCGCTGCCGGGAAGAGCTCGGCCTCGGGGTCCGTGTTGGCCCAGATGCCCGCGGAGGAGAGGCGCAGCGCCCACACCCCGTCCTCCGGCCGCAGGGAGAGGTCTCCCTTCCTCTTCAGAGAGTCTCTGGCCACGCCCACCATGCAGCTTTCCAGAACTTCCTCCTCTTCTTCCTCCTCCTCTTCTTCCTCTTCGTCCCCCAATGATTCCTCGTCCTCATCTGTTTCCCAGTTGTCGTATCCATCTCCATAGCCAGCCTCCTCTTCCTCCTCCTCTTCCCCCTCTTCCTCCTCGTCCCCGTCCTCTTCATCCTCGGACCAGCCCTCCCTCTCCACCTCCACTTCCCAGTAGACCTTGCCCCAGGTGAAGCCCTTACTGCCGAGCACCCCCGGCTCACAGTCGAACTGCTGGGGGTGCAGGTAGGCGCAGTGGTACAGGTCGCTGTTGTAGGTCACGCACTTGCAGTCCTCCGACAGCAGCAGGGACCTGCTGGCCGACTGCGGGTCCAAGGTGACACTCACTATGGGAGCAAAGGAGGAGGTAACAGTGTCACCAGTGGGCCCAGAGGGCCACCCGTCTCCATGGTGTCCATGGGCAGGGCTGCCACACGGCACCACCCCAGGGGCCAGTCACACCGCACGCAGGGCACTCCCTGGCCTAGGCTGCCCTCCCAGTGGGCTCCAAATACGGAAGCATGTGATGAGGCTGAGGAGAGGAAACTGAGTCAGGGAAGGGACTGGCGGCAGGCCCTGTGAGGCTGGAACCACCAGACACGGACACAGGGCAGCGAAGGGCGAGACCATGTCGTGGAGCCTCCACTGCAGCGGAGGGCAGACAGTGGTCAGAGATGAAGTGGGGCTTGAGCTCTGCTGCTGGGAGGTTCTCCCTGTGGCATGAGGGGACTCCTGGCAGGGGACACCACCATCTCCGTGGGAACCGCCTGCTGGACACTCACCCGTCTTATATTCCAAGTCTCTTAGCAGCTTCCCTGTGGAGAAGAGAAGGACACCGATGGCCGCAGGCCCAGCACCGCGCTCCCTGCTCCCGAAGCAGCTTCGGACCCGAGAGCGGGGCCAGGAGGAGTGGGGCCCTCCCTGAGTCCAGCCCCGCTCCCGCCCCGCCCAGGCTCCCAGCCTTACCCTGGAATTCTCGCAGGCCTCGCTGCAGAGACACGAGTTTACCCGAGAACTCTCCTGTCCTTTTCTTAGCCACCCGGACAATGGGTTTCCCGAGCCAAAGCTTCTTCCGTGGGTACCTGAGGGGAGACATAACCTCGGCTGTGCTTGCATTCCAGTCCTCAGAACAAGGATGGAGGAGGGAGCAGGATCCCTCCCCACCACAGACAGAGAAACAGGCCAGAAACAAGAGCTGCGAGCGTCAGCAGGCTCAACCCCAGAGCCGTTCAGCTTACAGAGCCACCTCTCCCCTCACCACTTGACCGTCCCAGACGAGCAGAGCAGGCCGAGGTGGGGGGCGCACAGAGATCTTGCTCTGTGGACAGCAAGACTTGGGTTCAGGATGGTTCTTGCTTCCCAGGAGGAACCATGGGTGTGGGGACCTTGGGTACCGTTTCACTCCCCATTCATTCAAATGGCTAAGGTCAAGGCCAAAAGGGCGGGGGGCGGGGGGGGGCACGGGGACAGGCAGGGCAAGGCGAGGCGAGGCACACTCCAGCGAAGAAGCTGTTACCTGTTCAAGAGGTCCCTGGTGTCCTGGAAGGGAAGAAAGCACAGGATCAGCAAGTCGGGCCTCACTCACCTGCGCCAGCACCTCACAGACCGACGCGGGCCGTCCTTAGGCAGCTGCGGTTCTGGTGGAGTGTGGGTACAAGGGAAACAAATGATGACAGCAACCGGGCTGGGGCATGGAGCAGCAGGCCGGCTCCCGGCGGAGACTGGAAGTGGGAGGTGCTGGCCAGGTGAAGGCCAGGAAGGTAGGAAAGGACGGAGGGAGGCAGGGCCAGGCCATGCAGGCTGAACAGGAACAGCAGGGAGTTTAAACTTCGTTCCACGTACAGCAATAAACCACCGCCGGGTCCAGGAAGGCGAGTGATACACGCCACCTGCTTTCATGTGGCTGTGAGTCCAGGATCCATTCTCCCCTTCTTCCTTTTAATAACAGAACCCAGCAAAAACTCCATTTCCCATAGTCCCTGGTAACCAGGCCTGGCCATGAGATTAAGCTCCAGCCACGAGACATAAAGGGAAGCAATGACTACAACTTTGGGGTCATGTCCTTTACAAAAAGGAGGTTGCTTTCTGCTTCCCCTTCCCTTGGCCAACTTCTACATATTTAGGTGGTGAGCCCCACATTGACAACACAGCTGAGGACAAGGTCCCTTGAAGGGAGTGGAACCGGAGGAAGTCACCAGCTCTGTTGAGCTCACAGACAGCCCCCCCGACAGCCCCAGGCACCCCCCCCCACCCCCAAGGCTCCTGAGAGACAGACACACGACCTTGTTCATCTAGTCACGGCACTGGAGTGCGACACAGCAGCTGGCCAAATCCCCGCCACCCACCGCATGGTTGCCCTGTGCATGGCCGAGGGAGGTCATGTGAACTTGGGGGCCAGCCTGGAGGCTGCTGTGGACCAGGGGGAGATGGCAATGGGTCAGAGGCACCGTGACAAGGGAGACGGGGGCCCAGGCATGTCTGAGGCAGGTCGACCGGGCATGAAGGGCAGACCGTGGCTGGAGAAGGGAGACCGTGCTGCCGTGGGTGACGGAGACAGGGTGGAAGGCGAGGGGGTTCTTGTGAGGTGCTGGTTATTTCCCTTGTGAGTCTAGAGCAGAGGTGGGCAAACTTTTTGACTCGAGGGCCACAATGGGTTCTTAAACTGGACCGGAGGCCAGAACAAAAGCATGGATGGAGTGTTTGTGTGAACTAATATAAATTCAAAGTAAACATCATTACATAAAAGGGTACGGTCTTTTTTTTTTTTTTTAGTTTTATTCATTTCAAACGGGCGGATCCGGCCCGCGGGCCGTAGTTTGCCCACGGCTGGTCTAGAGCCTCCACAGCAGTCTACATTAAGTTTTGTCTTCATGTCACTCATTCATTAATTAAGCGCCCCCTACATGCCAGGCCCTGCTCTAGCAGCCTGGGTTACAGCAGTAAGAGCCGCCCATCTCTCCCGGTTGGAGCGACCTGCAGGGGAAGAGACAAGGAGTCACCCCCACAAAGCTTTACATGACAGGGTCACCTGAGGCGCGCCAGGAGCCGCGGCAGGAGGAAGAGCAGGGCGGAGGGCCTGGGGAGGGCGGAGGTTTGGGGACAAAAGCCTGGGCGTTTGTGGCTGCTGAACGTCCAGACGCCTCGGGAGGCAGCAGCTCTGCTGCAGGGAAGGACACGTGAGAAGTCAGAGCTACACATGCCCCGCCAGGAAGCAGCTGCCAGACCCCGCGGCGGCATTTCTGGCCGATCCTTCCTCACAACAGGAAGTCCAAGCAGCTAGAGGGCTGGGCGGCAAGTCGGAGGCAGGGAGTGCCAAGTCTGCAGAGGGAGGTGTGCAGAAAGGCAAAGAGATGGGCAGTGGGAGCCGCTTAAGGGATAAAGGTGCTGAGTGGCCGGAGACGGTGGGACCGGAGACCAGTGCAGGAACCCTCCTCCCAAAGGACACAGAGGGGACCTGGGGTGCTGGCCACCTGCAGCCACGCACAGGTCTCGCCCGACATGGGCGTTTGTGAGGCAGGCAGTGCGTTGCGGCCAGCCGGGTGGGGCACACGCCTGGGTGCTGACGAGAGCATCACAAAGGGCTCTTCCCAGGCAAGGAAGGCAACCCGCAGTGGATGCCACCAAGTCTGCCCAGGGCTGGTCCAGGCGGGACGTCCGCGCCTTCCGGCCACTCCTCTCTGTCCCCTTTAGCACCTCCATGAGCTCCCCAGTCCAGAGCCTCCTTTCCTTTTCTGTCCCCTGGTTAAAGCCTTTGGGCACCTTGAGTCCGTTGCTTCCTGGCACCCTCGTGTCTCCAGCAAACCTCTGCACCAGCTCCCACCCTGCAGCACCTCAAGCTTCCTGCCCAGTGGCGGGCAAACAGCCCTGGGGAAGAATGACAGCCAAGGGGTCGGCTGTCCAGTGCCCTTGTAGCAAAATCTACACAAACATAGACAACACCAATTTCCTGCACCGGCTTGAAGCAGACACCCAACTCTCTCCCCGCCCCCGCCCCCGCCCCCACCCCAGGCAAGGCTTCAATCTGAGGCTCTTGCCCCCGCCCTCCCCCCCCAGCTCCTGTGGGTGGATGAGCACCCCTGGGGCACATGCAACTGCAGGTCAGCCGCCAGCACCTGCGCCCTCTGCTCCAGGCACAGTGCACATGGGTCGGGGATGGCTGTGGGGAAGGAAGGATGCTCGTCCCTGAAGGGGAAGAAGACACCGGGAGGGGAGAGGCAGCAAGTGACCCAACCAGAGTCTGAGAGAAATCTGAGGCGATAGAATGCCATCTGTAGGAAAGGGCGGAGCCAGAGACACACATTGTTTACAAGAGAGAAAAGCACGAGAGCGCAGACAGACGCTGGGAGCGAGGACCTGGGAGTGAGAACCAGACTGGAGCTCTGGCCGACTCCTGACCTGCCCATGGCCAGGAACTCTCTGACCCTCAGTGACCACGGTGAGGCTGCACTGAAGGACCTATAGCCCTGCCAGTCCTGAGTCCTGCATTCACCAGGACGGAGAGGGCTGGAGCCTCCTGCCGCCTGGGTCCGAGCTGGCCCAGGCGCCGAGAATGTGCCCTGCCCTCTCCGCCAGCACCGACACAGGCCCAGCCACCGGCCATGCAAGGGGAGGGACCGCCACACTGGCCTCCCTGGCCCACGAGAGCAGAGGGAGGGGCGCGGCCCACGGTGCCGAGCCCTGCCTGCAGGACCGACTCCCGGGGAGGCTCGGAGTTTGGCCTGTGGAGCCATTTCAGCTTGGCCAGCTGTCTGTCCTACGGCCCAGGCCTCCTCCTTTCTCAGCATCAGGAAGAGTTCCAGAGGCAACTCACCTGTGTCCGTCTCTGCCCTGCAGTGGCTCCGAGTCCCAGAGAAACACTCGCCCACACTGACCCTCCAGCCCTCTCCGCCCCCCTCCTCCCCGCTCCCAGCTTTCACAACTTCAGCTGCAGAACCACAAAGAGCTTCCATGGACAAGTCTGCTAGGGCGTGTGAGACGTGTCGGAAGATGGCTCATGATGCTGGTGATGAGGATGGAAGATAGCTCTGGAAGTACTAGTAACCTTCCCCTCCACCGCAATATTTTTAAACTTCGTGGGAAACTTACTTTTTGAAGTGACACTATGCCAGCCATCGCATGCTGGAGGCTAAGTCCAGCAGGTCGTAATTATGCAAGAAGTTCATCAAAAGACTGATGAACCTAGGGGCTCCAGCAGGGCTGCAGATCTGCACGTTACTGCCTGCTGCCAGACAGCTAGCTGAGGGCAGTTCCCCGACCTGATAACCCTTATTGTTTACCAATCCTTACCTTTGATGTGTGTATATGCTTCGCTGGAGGGCAAAATGTATTAACAAAGAGCTAGGGGTCCGGAGATTTGGAGAGCTTGGTCACTACAACTGAGTTTCCGTCTGGCCCTCCAAAATGCCTTCCAAATTCATGTTTCTTGTCTAGTCTCTCTCACTCATGTATGCACAGCCCCTTCTCCAGATCCCTTGAACCTGGCAGATGCTGAGAAAGACCCGGCATCGCACTTTACGCTCAAGCAACCACTGGAATAAGTGGGCGAGCAGGGTTCCCAGCCCGTGTCTCAGAGAAGAAAGCCGAGGCCCCAAGGCCTGCAAGCCCACAGCAGGACAGGCCTGCCGCCCGGTGCCCAGCCCCGCCCCCAGAAGGCTTCTCACCTGCATGAGCTCTGCGGCCGGCTGCTGGGCCTTGCCCTCCAGCTCAGAGATGACCAGCGCCAGCCGGGCCAGCTCCCCGCTGCCCCTGGCCTGGCACTTCTCCCTGCCCTCGGCGAGCTCCTGCTCCAGCCTGGCCAGCTGGTCCAGCAGGTGCTGCTCCCGCTCCCGCAGGAACTGGTGGCCCTGCGCAAACTCGGCCACGACGTGCTGCCTCTGCTCCCGGAGCTTCTGCTGCGGGGTGGGAAGGGCAAGGGTGACGCCTCCGCCTGGCGGTGGGAAACCCCTGCAGGATCTGGTGTAAGCGGCGCCAGGCGCTCTTCTCCCCGCCCACGAATCCCAAGCTCAGGCTGGGGGCCTTTCGCGCATCCCTGGGCCAACCTCCCGCCTCAAAGAAGTCAGTCACAGAGCAGTCCAGCCGCCTCGGGACTGGAACTCTGCCTGCCTGCTAGCTGCCTGGCTGCTCAGCCTGGTACCAGTTCCAGGAAAACAGTATGTTCCAGGGTCTCCTGAGCACTAGTCTCTGCAGCCGCCTCTTCCAGGAAGCTCACGGACTGCTCTCCTCCAAGCCGACCAACCCTCGCCCCAGCACCGGGCCCTGCACAGGGCCGCACCAGTGACCTCAGCAGGTCTGCGCAATGTCTGTGCTCAGGGACCATGACCTTGCCTGCCCCTGAATCTCACTGCAAGTCCAGGCGGGGATCTGGTCAGTGTCCTGTGCCCGCTGACTGAGGGTGGGCTGCGTCCACACACCAGGGCCTGGAGGTGCACCTTGAACTTGAGCTGTGTTTCCTGCCTCCCTCTCCCTCTCCCAGGGCCCAGTGGCTCATGGCAGGCCTGGCCCCAACATCCCTGCAATGTCCACTTCCCACAGAAAACTGGAACCCGCCTCTACTGAGGTGCACAGGTGCTGCCTGTCGCAGCGGCGGCGGCCACCGGCATCCTCAGCCCGCCCTCCTTCTAGTCCCGGTGGCCCCACGCTGCAGCAACCACGTCTCTCCTCTGAAAGGGAGAGCAGAGCCACCCTTCCTTGGTCCCCACACCCTGGCTCGCCCTCACAGTGGTGGCTCCACAGAGGTGAGTCACAGAGGAGGGACCTTAGCTGACAGCTAGGCAACCCCCTCAGATCAGGAAGCAGGCCAAGGCCAGAGCTGCTGGGCAGGCTGGCCTGCTCCTCGACCAGCCCAGAGGCCTGCTGCCAGGCCGCGGCCGTAGGCTTCCCCTCACAGCCTCACTTACCAGCGCAGCCAGGATATCAGCTTCTCCCTTCGCCTGACAGCCCTGAATTTTGTCTCTGTCTCTCCTTAGAACACTCAGGTGGTTCAGGATTTTTTCCTGCAGAAAGACAAGCAGTGGGGACAGGTGGACGCTCTGGGCGGGGGCGGCAGGGTGGACTCAGGCTGAGCCCTGGGCCGGCAAGAAGCCTTCAGCCGTGGGCCAGGCCGGCCTCCAGGCGGGCAGAGCGCCGGGCGGGTGAGGCTTACCCTGTGGGGCTGGGCGGCCTTCTCCAGCAGCACGGCCGTGTGGGGCTTGTGCTCCCGGGACTCCCGGCACAGCACGCACAGGAGCTGCCCATCATCCTCGCAGTAATAGTGCAGCTTCTCCCGGTGCCGCTCGCACAGCCTCGCGTCCTGCTGCTCCCGGGCTGCGTCCCCCAGCTGCCTGCCCTTGTCCACCTTCAGCCGCTCAATGTTCTCCACCAGGCTGGCCAGCTGCCACACGGGGCGGATGTTCTCCTTCTGAAAAGGTTTCTTGCAGAGGGGGCAGGCGGGGCGGGCCCCCAAGGTGGCGCAGATGTCGGTGGTGCAGCTGCGGCAGAAGACATGGCCACAGTCGATGGTCACAGGGTCCCGCAGGTAATCCAAGCAGATGGAGCAGGTCACCTCCTCCTCCAGGCTGCGCAGCGGCGCTGCCGTGGCCATGCTGTCCTCGGTCCTGGGCTCAGAGGCCTCTGCTCACAGGTGGGGCTCCTGCTCCTTGGAGACCAGACATGGAATCAAGAGCAGACCCAGCAGAGGGCGGAGCTGGCAGCCCGCACAGGGCCGCCCCAGCAAGCAGCAGACTTACCAGCTCCCACAGGCGCACCAAACAGCAGTGTGAGAGCGGCTGACTGACCATCTAGTCCACCCCACTTTGCAGATAAGGAAACTGAGGCAGAGGGCGCAGCCTGGTAGAGCGGGGTCAGGAAAGCAGTCCTGCCTCCAGGTCCTTTCCTTCCATCAGCTGGTGCAATTATGACAGAACGGGGACCCGAGGGCTCTGCTGGGAAACTCATGACAAATCACAAACCTGCAACGTCCAGTAGGCAGTGCTCTCAGCTGGGCAGTCACAGGCTGCACAGCTACTCCTTCAGGTTTCAAAGACTGAGCACGGGGCTCTTCACAAGACCCAAGAAGCACCAGCAGCGTGAGCTCTGGCACTTCCTGTGCAGCGTGTCCCTGGGCTGGGCTTTGGGGGTCTGGTTCTCATCCCAACAGTGGGGCTCGACCGGGGCCTGCAGAGCACCCCTTGACCACTGGACTCGCTCCCAGCTGTGCCTCCCACAGAGCTGGCCCGGCCGCTCTGCGAGGAGCGAGGGGGGCCGTCCCGGCTGGGCTCACCGACACCACGGCAGGATGCCCGCCGGGACTGCGCTGTGTGCCGAGGGCCCGGGCCCCGCTGAGCACAGCTGAGCACGGGAGGACTTCGGTCCGTTTACCTTTGCCGCCCTGGCCCACTTCCTGACCGGACAGCTGCCTGCTGCCCCTGACTCTGTGTGACAATAGAGAACTGTTCTGAGAACTCTGAGCCTGTGTAGCCACCCATAGAGTGGAAGGTGACACTTACCTCCAAGGTTTCCTAAGTGGGCGGAGCGAAAGCATTATGCTGCAAGTCCTGACCCTGAGCACAACACCCAGAAAGTCTAGGAGAGAGTGCAGAAGCCTGGCTCCAAATCCAGGAGTGTTCCGAGCTCTAGAGGCAGAGCGAGACGTAAAGTGGCAGCGAGAGGAAGCGCTCGAGGGGCAGGCAGGGCGGACCTTGCTCTGCTGTGGATCCTGGCCGCACGGAGCAGTCGGGAGAGGGCAACAGAGGGCAGCAGGGGCACACGGGCCACGGCGAGGCTGGAGCGAGTGCACACGCGCCGGAAGTCAATGCCATCAGGACTGTGTCCGCTGAAAGTCCATCGCAACAGAGCCCCGTGGCCCCCGGGCCCTTTCACGCAGCGACAGGAATGAGCTAGAAATGACCCCCAGGCTCTAAGACCCAAAGGAAAAGCAAAGCACGGATGTAATGTCTACTTCACGAGGACCTGAAGGGAGACAGCAGTGCTCCGTGTAGTGAGTGCTGGCCTGGCGAGGGCCTGGCACACTGCCAGCAAGGCGACGGCACGCTCCACTCCGAGGGACACACGGAGGTGAAAAACAGGTACACACAGAGCTCACAAGAAGGGGCGGGGTTGAGTAATTTAACTGGCAAACGAGGTAATAAAATGTTTAGGATAATAAGGCTAGTAAAGTCGTAGGCAGGGCTGGGCCAGCTCCCTGGCTGCTTGCTGGGCACGAGCTGTGGCGAGGAGGGTCCTGGGCTGGGAGTCACCCCGGCACCCCGTGGAGAGCTCTGAGGTTAAAGGTGGAGGCCATTTCCTTTGCTCTGTTGGGGCTGGGACTTCCTTCTGTTGCCATTCCCGGAAGGATCAGAGGGCTGTGAAGAGCCAGCCACAGTGCCCCACCAGCCTGCCAGGCGGGCACCGCCCTCACGAGAGCAGCCTCCTCCACCCGGGCATGCGGGCTCCGAGGCAGCTTTAAATCCCAGAAACCATGTGAACACGATCCCACACATATTCAAACAATAACACAGTCCAGGGGTCACAGAAGAAGAGTGGCGAGTAAGTGCGGGAGGGGCAGCAGATTAGGAAAACATCCTCATGATACGACAAGGGTCTTTACTGGATGCTAAAGCCACGAGGTGCTGGGGGACAGGATAGTCCCACGAAGCCAAAGTACTTCCCAATGGGTTAGTGCTTCCTAATGTGCCTTGATAAGGGAGACCTGTGACCACCTCAACCAGTGCCCAAACCAGCCTCGCTGAGAGGGACGAGCTGGCGCGCTTCCCCGGATGACTTACCCTGTGGCGCCTATGACTTACACGTCACCTTGCAAGTAGTCCTGCACAAATGTTTGACCTAAATGAACTGAATCAGGCACTTAGACCTAACTTCCAGTTTACAGAAGATCTGAGGGAATGAGGAATGAGCTAAAACACATCATGAGGAAACAATCAGCTAAGTCCAGAAGATAGGACATTCCACAAAAAAACTGCCCTGGTCTTTTACTTACTTACTAGAGGCCCAGTGCATGAAATCCGTGCACTGGTAGGGTCCCTAGCGGCTGCCGGGGCACCGGGGCCTCCCTCCCTTCTCCCAGCTGGCCCTGCCCCCTGGTCAAACTCCTGGATGAACTCCGGGTCAAAGGGACAATCTGCATACTATGCTTTTATGATATAGAATTTATTTTTAAAGATTTTTGAGAGAGAGAGGAAGGAAGGGAAAGGGAGAGATAGACATTGATGTGAGTGTCACATCGATCAGCTGCCTCCTGCACGCCCTCTACTGGGGATTGAGCCCTCACCCCAGGCATGTGCCCTGACCAGAAATGGAACCGTGACCTCCTGGTTCATGGGTTGATGCTCAACCACTGGGCCACACGAGCCAGGCGTCTCCTGTTTTGTTTTGTTTTTTAAAGAGGCATAAAAATAGTTTTGGGACAATTAAGGAAATCTGACAAAGGACTAGAGTAGTATGGAGTATTGTTAATTTTTAAAATGGTATTTACTGAGGTTGTGAGAAGGTCCATATTTTAGGCAGTGTGGGCTGCAGTACTTAGGGCTGCATACCTACGACTTACTTTTAAATAGTTCCACAATAACAAAAGTTAGAAAAACCTTCTGAGGAGAGGGGCTAGTTTTCTATCCAGGGTCTGCAGTACCAAAGGTGCTCAAAATCACGACTGGAGAGCCCATGGTGCTCAACAGCTTAAAGAGTCAAGGCCCACGTGCCCAAGCGATGCCTGGATCAGAAGAACTGAAGACAAAACTGCCCGTCCAGGACCATCTGTCTGAGAGTGTGACAACCAGACAAGGGAGACAAACGAAATGTGTTACCGCGTCTATGCTCACATCCATCTCTGGGCTGCACGCTCCCCAGCATGGTCCAGCGTGCACCGGAAGGCAGTGCAGTGCATCGCTGGACCCGTGTTAGACCCAGGTGTCAATCTGTGGGTGGACCATCCAGGTTCAGCCTTGGGCTCTGCAGCGCGATGGCCAGGTAACTAACAACTTCGTGGAGACAGCATTTATTTAGGACCCACCTTATAGCCGTTTTTCACGTTACCCAGCGTTCAGGATACTCTCCTAAGGACACGAGGACCGGCCGGGCAAGCACCTGCCGGAGGGCACACGGCTAGGAAGCTGTGTCCCGCAGATGCCTCGCGACCCAGGACTGTTCCCTACCCAGGCAAACTGTGAAAGGGGCCTTAACAGCAAGCAGCTCCTTTGTCCGGAAGCTCGGATGAGGTCACCTTCACGGAAGGGCTTTATAAGCTGCAGTGCTGGCCCATGAAGGGGCGCATGCTGCTGCTGACACCGGCCACGAGCACCTCATCGTAAGTGACAGGAAGCAGCACTGGAGCACAGGCCCTGGCAGATCCGACAGACAGCTGCTCACCACCCCGGGCCCAGTCCTTTCAGGCCCAATGCAGAGACCCGCTCCAACCTTCCCCGAGCTGGAAAACACTCAGTGAGGACATGGCCCACCCCCTCCCTTCACCCAAATGAGAATTCTGAAACCCGACTGCAGGGCAGCAGGCCTTCTGTGCCCTCAATACACCAGAAGCTGGCTGCAACTCGCCAGAACCAGGCAGAACTGGACACACCCCCACCTTTTTGAGTTCCCCATCTCTATAACCACCCTCCCAGAACTCCCTCGGTCTCATAACCACCTCCTGGGCATCTGTCCTCAATCTGTCGGCAGAACGGCTGAGGGGACTATGTGACTTCCTGCCGCAGATTTAGGATGTGGGTGCCATGCATGATTCGTGGCTGTGAGAATCACTGAGCTACCAACAAGCTCAGGGAGGCAATGCCAAGAATGCCCACACCTATGGGTAGACACCTGCACTCCCCACCCACCCATTCCAGAGGGAAAGATGGGAACTCGGGCCCCTTGCTCCTAACAGCTGTCAACCACTGCCCTAGCAGGTGCTAAACGCTCCCTCAACTTCCTGTGGCTTCTGCCACCCCACACCCTCCTGCCCGCCTCCTGCTGCCTCGGGCTCCTACTGCCCCAGAAGGAACCCAGAAGACACTGAAGCCCAGACGTGGACTTCAAGACCCAGAGCAGTGAGAGGAGGGGCCTGCATTTGCATCCGGCCTCTAGACTGCTTCTCGAACTCATGTTTGAGGCTCCAAACAAATCCCCTTCTTCCTTGCAATCCCAAAGCACTTGGCCGAGAGCTCCATGCTCTGTAGGAACCCCGCTTACGGGTGGCATAATGCATCCAACAGGTTACTAGGCATGTATTGGGTGCCTACCAAATATGGCAAAGTCCCGTCCTCCCAGAACTTAAATCTAGGGACATAACTGAGTGAACTTTTCTTTAGAAGCTGAAACCAGAGCTGCTTGTGGGGGTTCTGCAATGCTCACGGGTCCCCCGAGTTACTGAAGCCTCCTGTCTCCCTTGCCGGGTGCCTTCCTTTAGTCCCTCAAACAGACCCTGTGTCAAAACTGCCTTCCACTGCCTCAAACCTCTACTGGCGCCAGGTGCTCCAGGGACAGGCGATCCCCGTCCCACGCCTGGCGAGGCCCCAGGTCCTCCAGGCCAGGTCTTGTCTCCAGGCTCATTTCCTGCCACTTCCCACCTCAAACTCCACCCCACGACCAAGGCAGACCCCTCTCTGAGCCTCCAGAGGCACCAGCTCTTTCCTGCCTAGCCTTTGAGCCTTTGCAAGTGTGACCCCCTCTGCAGAGAGCCCACTCCTGTTCCATCTTGAAGTCTCAGCTGAAAGCCACCTCCTCTGGCAAATCATTCTCGGCCCGATAGAGCTGGACGCACCCACACTGCACGGTGTACTTCTCTGCAGTCGAGGGCTGACTGATTTAATACCAGCTTTTCCCAAACCTCAGCTGGTCTGCCTCACCCAGAATCCACGCAGTGCCTGCAGAGGCCCTGGCTGAGGAGTGGGAGGAGCGGCAAAGAGCACCCGAAGCCCACGAAAGGCTTCCTGAGCGTCTGCGAGCCCCGGCGAGGTGTCAGCCGTGGTCCTGCTCTGCAGCAAGGTGACGCGTCACACTCCCTCCGCCAGCAAGAGCCGTCACCACCAGTCAGGGAGCCAGGAACAGCCAGAAACCAGGAGAGGAGGACACGGCAGCTGTGGTGTGTTCTACGTGGCGACAACCGCTCTCCCCTCTTCCAGTTTTACCTCCGTGTGCAAAGAGCTGGTCTCCGGGCTTTGAGCTTCAGAGGAATGGAATCATATTGCATTCTGGGAGGGGGACTACCAGCATCATGTTTGTGAGGTTCAGTCATGTGATTGTGAGCTGACTGTTCATTTTCGTTGCTTTCTGACTATAGAATTCTACTTCTGATATAGTCTATTTTGATGGCCATCTAGGTTGTCTCCAGTTTGGGACAATCACAAACACTGCTCATTTCTGCACACATATCCTAGTACCTACAGACAAGGAGAGGCAGCCTCAACCGCCTGCACCAATGCACGTTTCCACCAGCAGGCAAGCCACACCCACACCTGCTATTGTCAGCTTTTCAGTTTCTGCCAATCTAGTGGATGGAAAATAGAATCCCACTGTGTGTGTGTGTGTGTGTGTGTGAGAGAGAGAGAGAGAGAGAGAGAGAGAGAGAGAGAGATAAAAAAAGGAAAAGAAAAGAAAGAAAAAGAAACCACACAAGAGGCCCAATAAGAGGCAACAGAATCCTACAGCAGGTGCTCCTTAATCCAACAGTAAGTGCTCTAAGGGTTTGTCTTTTGGGGAGAGGGTTCAGCCAGCTTACATTCTTCCAACCGCTTCTGGGGGTCCCTGCTGCAGGCGAGCTCGCCCTCAGCTCAGGAGTGCAGCAAGAGGTCTAGTCAAGACCCCTGGCCACAGTGCTGGCTTCAGAGATGAGAAAATGACTTACTACAGCCAGTCGCAAGGAGGCCTCGCGGAGACATGGGGGAAAGATTCTTGGGGTTTCTCCAGAACCTGCAAGAGCTGGGTCATATGGTTAGAAGCTGCTGGAGCAGTTTCTTGAGAATGAAACCCACCAGGAGGTGAAGTGAAAGGAACCAGGTCCATCAGTGAACCCTTATCAAGCTGTGCCTGGAGCTATCCTACCCTTGAACTTTCCCCTCACATGAACCAATAACTGCTGTTAGGCCCAGCTGGCCTGGCTTGTCTGTAATCTGCAAAGAAGGAAAAAAAGAATCCTGACTGATATGCAGAGAGTTCTTGAAGGTTACCAAGCTGAAATATACAAAGAGCTTGTGCAGAAAGATAAGCCTGTTTATCTAGACAGAGGTCTTGTAACAAGGCAAATACCCATTGACAGTTCCCTCTCTGGCCCTCACCTGCCAGGCCAGGCCACCGCGCCTTCCTCACAGCGCCTGGACCTCTGAGTGAGGAAGCACAGGCAGTCTTCTTCGCCCCAGCTGTCGTTCTAACCGATGCCGGAAGGGGAGAGTCAGGGTTAGGACTGAGCTCCGGGTTTTTACCCAGCCCAGCCACTCTGCCGTGCAGCCTGGGGCTAGATCTCCGGACCTTTCTGATTCACAGAATCATCACGAAGAAACGGGAGTGGGAGGGCATCCCCAGGCCATCTGGGGTGTGGAATAATAGAAAAATGTTTTGGTCTCTGCTCCCGTTCCTGACACAGGCTCCTGAACCCCTGGTCATTTCCTGGTGATAGGAGCACGAGGAGCAGTTTTTGTTCTATTGAGGCGACTCTGGGTAGGCTCCTGGATGGGGCCTGTGCACCCCAAAGACCAAGCCTTGAATACAAGCTTGGAATTTTCAGCCCCATCTCCCATATTCAAGAGGGGAAAGGGGCTGGGAATGGAGTTATAACTGATCACGCCTGTGTGAGGAAGCTCCGTAAAATCCCAATGGTGCAGGATTCGGGGAGCCTCCAGGTGGAAGGTGGACACAGCCCAGCTCCACAGGGACAGCCGCTCCTGTACTCCGGACCCTCCCAGACCTCACCCGATAATCCCTTCATCTGGCTGTTCATCTGAATTCTTCCCACATCTGTTAATGAACCTGTATGTAAGTGTTGGGCTGAGTTTTCTTATTACAACAGGACAAACCGAAATAAAGGTTCGGCAAGCAACTGGCATGTTTAATGTGCAACACCAAGCCACGGCTATTATTAAGAGCAAGCAGAGCACCATAGACACAGCTGAGCCTTGGGGTCAGGTATGCAGTTTCATTGTGCTGATGTCTGACAATCTGGCTATCAGACAAGAAAGTAGCAGTTTATCAAATTTAGTTTTTTCAAGATCATAAAAGGAGTCAGTGAGCTCAACATCCAGGGGTTAATGAGATTGAGTGGCACTAACCATTCATTCCCTGGAGGAAGGATCTAAGCCATCAGCTGGGAGTTACCATTTTTCATCAAATTTGATATCCAAGTCATTATTTAGTATCACTAAAATCCATGTGATCAACAGTATGTCATAATTTGACTGTCAAAATATTTCTTTCCATTCAGAACATGAACAGTTGATGGCATCTTGGTTTTGGTGAGATGTGGCATAGCTCCTACAAAGTGCTGCAGGGGATCTCACACAGTCTCATCCTATTCCTCTCCTGCTTCAACACTCCCAGCAGGTCAAACTGCACAGCAGGGCGCAACCCGCTCACTACATTCAGTGACCAGGAACATAACCTTCTCCAGCCTCCACCCCCCACCCCTGACCCCGTGCATGCTCCTGGGAAGGCCTGAATCTGATATGCCCCTCACCGGTAAGACCCTTCCTTGAATAAGTTAAGACAGACAAATTTCCCATGCAAAAGAATTCCAAGCACTGCTGACGGTGTGCACCCTTGATATGGCGTGATGAAAAATGCAATCTATCCTGGGGGTCCTCCCATGAGCCCAAACTT
>NW_006298359.1:46824-47197 GCF_000327345.1 Myotis davidii
AATACACATGACTGGTATTCCTCAAAACGGAGGTCGTCAAAAGCAAGGAACGCCTGGGACATTGCCCCCGGGGGTCGGAGTGGAGTGAGGAGACGTGGGAGTAAGTGACGGGCGCGACCCTGGAGCAGAAGCAGCGGGTAAAAACCAAGGAAACCTGCCTGCCCGGCGGCTCGGCAACAGGCCCTCCCCGGGCTCCCGCCGCCAGCCGGGCGCCAAGTGGGCGAGTGGCTCAAGGACTACGGGGCGCGGGCTGACTGGGGACCCGAGGCTCGGCTGGGGACACGGGCCTTCGCGCACACGAGGCTGTGCTCCTGCCGCGGAAGGAACGGGAATACACGGAACTGGAAGCGGCTGCCTCCCATTTGCTCCAGAT
>NW_006298359.1:47639-48966 GCF_000327345.1 Myotis davidii
CGCACCCCCGGGTTCGCGCCCCGCCCTGGTCAGAGTCGTGGTGCCTTGCGGCTAAACTGCGTTCGCCAGGTGCTCCACGAAATAGGACTCTGCCCTCACGTGGCTTAAATTTGCTTCCGGGAGCAGGCTGGATTTTAGCAAGCAAATATTCCCAGTGGGCTATTTGCAAAAAATTAACTCATTTCTGAGACGGCGATGATGAGTAAGGGGCTTTCCATAAAATATTCTTAAGCCAAGCACGCATTCATGTCCCCATTCGACAGACGGGAAAACTGAGGTTCCAACAGCTGCAGGCTGAGCCTGGCTCAGGGAGCCAGTTTCCCTCGTTGCTGGATTTAGAGATCACAAAGCTGCAGGAGCTCGGGTTCCCAGGTCCTCGGGAAGTTTCCAGAGGTTCCCGCGCGCCCTCGCCGCCCCTGGCCAGGAAACTGACCACAGCGAGCCCCACCGCCGCCCAACCTGCCTTCGCTTCCTGCTCTGCCTGCAGCCGCGCAAGCGGCCGGGTGGCCCTGTCCCAGGACCTGTCGCATTAAAATCCCCGACTCCCGAGCCAGCTGGCGGCTCGCCGGGAAGGTTCTCGGGGCCAGCAAGTTTCCTGCCCCTAAGATTGGACGGGAGATCCACGTGAGGGCACAGGTGATAGATAGCAGGTGTGTGTGTGTGGGCGGGGGTTGGTCCTGACAGGGTGAGCTCAGGGTCCTACAGCCTAAAATCTGCCGGGCCTCCCCCCTCCCCCACAGGGGCGAAGGAATTGGCAGTGAATAGTCAGTGGTGCTTATCGCCTGGTGGTAGATACTCAGAAGAAATCCACTCCCATGCTTTACATCCTGTCCAATGCGGTGTTAGGGGCAGAAACTGAATGTTGGGGAGCAGCTATAATCATATAACCAGCTCTGTCAACGGTGATTGCGTTGTTCTGACTAAAGAAGGCGCATGCTAACCTGCTGGGAGTTGCCCATGGGACCTGGGAGATCACCTGGAAACGCAGCCCATCCTCCCCACCCGGGAGCTGCCTATTCTTGAAGCATGGCAGCAGTCATCTCAGGTAGAAACTGCAGTTTAACTCTACCCCTGCTGTTTGGTTTAACAATAGAAAAGTTACTTTGATTTTCTGAATTATATAAATCATCCCATTCGATTGAATGCCTTATTGATTGTAATGTGAATACCCCATTGGTTGTGGTCATACTGGTTTTAGAAAGCAAATTCCTCTGTACCTGGGAACCAGGACAGCACAATTATCCCAAGACCTGAGGGTTCCAGATAATGTTTCCCTGTCAACTCAGTGGTCCCAAAAACCAGGACAGCGCAATTACTCTAAATTATC
>NW_006298359.1:49054-50857 GCF_000327345.1 Myotis davidii
GCAAATTCCTCTGTACCTGAGAACCAAGACAGCACAATTATCCGAAGACCTGAGGGTTCCAGGTCATGTTTCCCTGTCAACTCAGTGGTCCCAAGACCAGGACAGCACAATTACTCTAAATTGCCTCAGTGGCTCTAGATAATGTGTTCCTGGCAACTCAGTTACCCGGAGACCCAAAACAGTAATTAACATGCTTAATTCTGCTTCTGTAAACTGCTTCTTTGCGAACCAGGTTCCTCATTCCAAATCCTAGGATGTAATCAATACCTGTGTGATTTTTGCCTCTATAAACCTGGTGTTGCAGCCATCTTATCACTTCGAGATCTGGGAGAGCGAAATGCCCCCCTCGGAGTCCCGGATTGCAATAAATGTGACTCTTTAATTCGACTTCTTGAGGCGTCCTTCTGTGATTCACGGGGTACATTACAACATTCTCATGGAAAGATGAACAACCTTGGTGCAGAGACCAGGGTCGCCAGCCCTGGGCAAACCGCCAGCTTGCATTACCAGTCAGCTGCCCATTTTGCATACCCATTCTTACCCCTTTGCCTACTTCCCCACATAACCGTCCTCCTTCTACCCAATATAAGCAGCTGGCTTATGGTGGAGGGACAGCAGATGTTTGTGGGGACCTGCTCTCCCATGCCGCCGGCATTATGGGATAAACGCTCATATAGGATTCAACTCTGTGCTTAATTGGCTCAAGTAGGGACAGGCAGCGTGGACCGATTGCTTATCCGGTTACAGTGTGACTCTCACAGCCCTGTTCTCTGGGCAGGAGGCGTTTGGACTTCACCCTATTCCACAGGACTCTGGCTGCCTGGTCTCTGTTAGGTCTGATCAAATAATTGAATCAATACCACCGCGCCCCCCTGGAACTGAACTTTAGACCACTTCACAACCCACATTCCCTTTCGGCTTAGGCTACATTCTGATTGCTAACACCATTATCTTTTCCCCTCTGGACTTTCCCAGGATTTCCCAAGATCTGGACCCGCCCCGAGAGTTCCCCACAGAAGAAGCCCGCCTGCAGTCCTTTAAAACCTCTGACCCCTACCCCTGGGGGCTGGTGCCATTTGGGGGCTCAGCCCTGGGTTCCTGATGGCCTAATAAATTCCTCATTCTTTACCCCTTTCAGCCTCATGCTTTCCTCCTTCAGGGTTGGAGGTTTTAGCTGGTGGTGTAGAAAAAGGTGTGTTTAAAATGCTCCTTAAGGACTCTCATAGCAAGTTAGCCTGGAGGTCAAATCACCCCGGGTATTGCCGACAACAATCAAGGCTTAACTACAACAAGACTGCACACAAAGACCACAAGGGGGTGCACCAAGAAAGCATAAATAATGCGGAGACAAAGAAACATGACAGAAATGGAGGATATAGAGCTAAAAAACGCACTTTTAAGTTCTTTCAATAATTTGCTAGAAACTGCCGATGAATGTAGTGAGATCCTCAAGAAATCTAATGAGACCCTCGATGTTGTGATAAAGAACCAACTAGGTTGTCATAGGAGACGGAAGATGGCAGCGATATAGGCAGACGCGTCCCAGGTCGTGTCCCGGAGCAAATGGAGTGTGCAGCTGAAACTAATAACACCCACCCCGAATTGGCAAAATTGCTAAGCTGGTGAGACGGTTTGCAGCTGGGAAGGGCAGAACTCCCCTGGAAAGTGCCTGGTACGTGGTGCCTTGTTGTGTTGTATTTTGTGCCCTTAAATCAACGCAGCAGATCCAAGCAACAGCAACTTCCTGAGCACCATACCCTCTGCTAAGAAACAGCATCTGCACGTGAAACCGCCCCCCACCAG
>NW_006298359.1:52262-61596 GCF_000327345.1 Myotis davidii
TAAGGGCAGAGGGTGGGGTGGGAACCGGGTGGAGGGGATATGAGGGGAAAAAAGAGGAACAAATGTAATAATCTGAACAATAAAGATTTAAAAATAAAAAAAAAGATTTTGGGGGAGTAAAAAAAAAATGCTCCTTAAAAGAAAACTAATCTGTTTTCTTCCCGCCCCTAGGAGGCGCTTCCCCCACCCGCAGATCATGCTGTGCTCCTCCTGCAGCAGAGGACCCTTTCCCGCTTAAAATTCTCTCTTCCCAGCGCCACTGTAGAGAACCGAGGCCTATGCAGGGCCTGAGGGCTGGCGACCCTCTTGCACCTCCTCAATCCCAGTGCTTCAGCCCCCTGCATGGCTGCCCCTTCTACCACATTGAGGCAGGCCAGCCAGCCAGGGCAAGTGGACGGGGAAAGGGAGACGGATCGTTAACTGACCAAACAGTTTACAGCCATCTAACAAATTGCGAAATCCTATCTTCTCTGACCAAGGACACGTAAGAGTAAATGGTTTACACTTCTCCCCAGTGAGGGTAAATAGCCTAAGTCACCCCACTCAGGGAGGCAGCAGAAATCCAGTAAGTGCCATTTGTGCCAGCCACACGCAAGGGCGGACAAAGTTAAGGGACTAAATCTCATCTTGGGGCATTAAGATGATGAATATTCTATTGAGATCCTCCCCTAAGACCTTCCCTAAACTCCCAGCCCTTATAAACCCTAGGAAACAAAGGACCCAGCCCAGCCTGCTCCAGAGCACATACACCGTGCTTCCCCCCAGGGGGAACTCTATGGTCCCCATGAGATTTGCAACCAGGGGAGCAATGCGCAGCAGCAGCTGTCCACGGTAACCCCTGAACCGGCCTCCAGGGCCCCTTCTCCCTGACTTTTCAGGAGCCAACAGCAGCCTGGCTTTGTCTCGCTTTTGCTGTGTGTTTATATTTCTCAGCGACCCAAGGCAGCCCGTGGAGGCTCCCCTGCTGCTGCTGTCCTAGGCCCTTCCTTGTTGTGTTTCACTGTCTTCAGCTTTTAGAAACGTCCTCTCAAAATCACCTGGACAAAAAAAAAAAAAAAAATCACCTGGACATGTGTTGTGAAATCTTCCTGAAGTCAGGAACCCCCACCCCACCGCCGGCCCAGGCAGACCCGCTCTGGCCTGGGTCCTGCCCGGTAACATTGTCTCTGCTCGACCGGCATCTCAGAAAGGCCTTCTCCCACCCCCGCCTAAGTTAGCTCCCCATCCTGCATCATTTTGTTTTACTTTCTGCATTCATTCCTCATCATTTGAAAGACTTGTTCACTTTTTTGTTCGTTTATTTTGCATTCCCCGCCCGACCATTGTAAGCCCTGTGAGCGTGGAGACACCGCCTGTCTTTAGTGCACATGGCTGTTTAAAAATGTTTGCTGAATGAAAGCTCTGCTAGGGAATTTCCAGACGTTTCCAATGGCCAAATGGCCCTACGTGGCTGCAGCATCAGCCAGGCACTTCTTCACACTGTTACTGGACGGTTCCGTGCTGGGCGCTGGCCCTGCCCTGGCCCAATCCAGGACCTTTTGTGTGTCAGGCGACCCCTGGGCTCTTGAGTTGTACAGGAAAGAATTCAAGAATGTGTTGACTTGAGAACGGAAGCAAGTTTTATTCAGGTAGAGAGGAAGGCAGAGGCTAGACTGCCGGCTCCTGGAGACAGGATCCCAGGTCTAGTCCAGGACTGGCAGCCGTGTTCACTGCCCCCCGGCTGCAGTCTCACAGGCCCCCTGTGGCTGTGAAAGAAGCGAAGTGCGCGGCCAGTGGACTTGGTGGGACTGGCCAGTGAGTTGTGCATCCAGTCGGTCAGTTCCCGGGACGTCAGTGTTTCCAGTTCTTGAACTTTGTGGGGACAGTATCAGGCTCCTCCTTCGGTTGGAAGGGGCCTTGTCCTGAATACGGTCCCTTCCGGAAGCGTGATGTTTTCACCCCTCCACCCACTTCTATTTGTTGTGTCAGTTTTCATTATGATGATATAGGAGCTTCGGGGTCCATTTCTGGTCAGTTTTCCCTCCATCACGGAATGCTCCGGCTTCAGCTAGTTCCTGTTGTTGACCCTGTGGCCACAGCAGCGGTTCCTGCCACCACCTGTTTCCCCGATCGTGCCTGGAGGCGCGGGCTCTGGGGAGGACCCAGCGGCTTCTGGCTTGTGATGCTAGCACTCCCTCATTCTGCTCGTGTGATCTCCCCCTGACCTCTTTCTCTGCTGCCTCAGCACTCTGCCTGACTGAGACAGCTTCTCAAGTGCAAGTAAAGGAATGGGAATGGGGACCCCACGGCCTGTGCTCACAGGCAGCCTGTTACCGCGCACCGCGTTACTGCACCTGGAGCTGGCCCCGAGGTTCTGAGAGGAGAGCCACAATTCCTGCCTCTGCCTCAACAGAAACATCAGTGATGACAGAGAATTATCCGTCGGCTGCCTCCAGCACACGCTCTACTGGGGATCAAGCCCACAACCTGGATATGTGCTCTGACCGGGAATCGAACCATGACTTCCTGGTTCATAGGGCCACACTCAACCACTGAACCACACCAGCCCGGGCCCTTCCTCTACCTCTTCAGACCCATTTTCATACCAGATGGACACCAGAACAGTATGGCCGGTTAGAAGTTTGGCTTTGGAGACAAGTTCTGCTGGATTCCTCTGCCCAACACATTCTGTGTGATTTTGGAGAGTTGTTCAGCCTCTGTGTGTCACGGGTGTTTTCACTGCAAAATGGAGATGATAATTCTATCAACTGCAGAGAATTGTTGTGAAGATTTGAAGAAACAATATGTGGCCCTAACCAGTTTGGCTCAGTGGCTAGAGCGTTGGCCTGCAGACTGAAGGGTCCCAGGTTCGATTCCGGTCGGGGGCATGTACCTGGGTTATGGACACATCCCCAGTAGGCGTGTGCAGGAGGCAGCTGATCGATGTTTCTCTCTCATCGATGTTTCTAACTATCCCGCTCCCTTCCTCTCTGTAAAAAATCAATACCATTTTTTAAAGAAAAAGAAACAATATGTGTGAAGTCTTTGAAACAGTGAATAACTGTCGACTACGACCAAAGGTCGGATACAATTGCTTGCATTTGTGGGAACCGCGACAGAGATGCCTGACAGTCAAGGCCGATTAGAGCACAGAGGCCTTGTCAGTACACCGAGTGGCCACTCTGCGTCTAGGCTAAGGTGCCACGCAGGTGCAAGGCCACAGGCTCTCACGGTACGCCGTGCCCTTCCATAGCCCAGTGATTGGTGGCACTGTTGGCTAGAGGCCTCTTTTGTTCAGGTAGTAATATACATGTTGTCAACCAGCCAGTCAGCTAGAGAGAGGAGCAAAAAGGCAGGCACAGAGGGTGCTGCTACAATGTAAGACCAGGAGCTCGTGGGGAGCTCAGAGAGAGCTACCATGTCAACCTGCCAGTGAGCTGGGTCGGGGGACAGGGAGCTGCTGAGCCAGAGGGCTGGAGAGGCTGAGGCTGCAGCTCTGAGGGAGCACTCAGGCGCTATTGCATGTAGAGCGACTGGTCTAGAGGCCGCGTGCGGCTGCCCAGATAACAGCTCTGGGTGCAGAGACTGCCACTAGGTAGGAAGGATCTGTATTCACCAGCCGGTGTATGCTGTCTATATGCACTTTACTGTGAAGAGCTGTTTTGTCTAATGGCTCTATGGCCTCTGGCTTCTGCAATAAAGACTCATCTTATACACCCTCAACTTCCCGTAGCTTCTCCATCTGAGACCCGGCATCCAGAAAGGTCCAGGGGCTCGGACCCAACAGTTAGGATAGCAAGTAGGATTCAAGAAGGAACCTACTCGGGAAGAATTTAGAATATGTGGACCCAGAGCAACTCAGAGCAGCAGAGCTATGCGGTGCTCATGCTGCCTCTGCCACATTTGAAATGAGAATCGTAAATCGAGCGAGAAGATTTAGTAGGGTCAACACTTATGATAGAGACTTTAACCAGACAGGAATCGGGGCCTACGGGAGGAGCTCTCATGTGCCACGCCATCAGAAAGCCCTATAGGAAGAACTCTATGTTTAAAACATAGCTCTGTGGTTATAACAGCCCCTCCCATTCACTTCCTTTTCCTAGCTAAAAAGGAACTTCCTTCTTTCTTTATTTCTTTTAAAAAATTTATTTGTTTATTTATTTTAGAGAGAGACAGGAAAGAGAGAGAGAGAGAGAGAGAGAGAGAGAGAGAGAGAGAGAGATTTGTTGACCAGTATCAAACCCGCAACCTTGACATATCAGGACGATGCTCTAACTAACTGAGCTACCTGGCTAGGGCTGGGACTTCCTTCTTTTTGCTCTCAGGACTCCCATGTGGCCCCCATAA
This sequence comes from Myotis davidii, assembly GCF_000327345.1. Lineage (NCBI taxonomy): Eukaryota > Metazoa > Chordata > Mammalia > Chiroptera > Vespertilionidae > Myotis > Myotis davidii. Next base: position 56,589 of record NW_006298359.1, read on the forward strand.
CTGCAATTTCCGATTGCAATGCTTTCCCCACTCTCCAAAAAGACTTCTTCCCAATGAAATAGCTGCGCAGCTTTTTGTATATGGGCAGCAGTAGGTGTGTTCAGAACAGCTGTGGTCTAACCTGAGGAAGGAAGAGGGTCTGCTCTGGCAGCGGCAGATCTCAGCGTACCTTGGGCCTTCTGGGGCCTGCTTCAGACTCAGTGCTGGTGGCAGCTGGCCACAATTCAGAGATTTGCCCCTCCCGTGCACACTGATGCCCAGCAGAGGCAGCTACTAACTGTGGATCCCTTTGTAGCTTCTAACAGGTAGCCCAGGACCAGTCATGGACAGCATCTGACATTGTCCTGCACCAGATTCCCTCCCAAAAGCCATAGAACCAACACATCCAGTGCTGTCTTCAGACCACCAGAGTACCACCCGATTAACTCCATAGGTGACACAACACAACGGGAGATCTCAGCAGGTACCTGTCCTGGGGTCAATCCTCCTCCCCCATTCCACATCAGCTCTTACAGGGTAGTTGGGGGAGATCTTCATAATCAGCCAACCTAAGGGTCAACCCCACCCATGAATATGCCAACAGAAATCAAGGCTGAACTACAATAGGAGGGTACACATAATCCACCGAAGGGATACTCCTGGAGCACCTGACTCAGGTGATCAAGGAGACTGCATCACTGAACCCAACAGGACACCTACTCCATAAAGTCACCCTACCAAGGCCAGGGGGACATAGCAGATACACAGAAACAAACACAGAGAGGCAGCCAAAATGGGGAGAAAAAGAAATATGCCCCAAATGAAAAAACAAGAGAAATCTCCAGAAAGAGACCTAAAAAAAAAATGGAGACAAGCAATCTACTAGATTCAGTGGTTATAACGATGCTCACGAAATTTAGCTGAGATTTTCAACAGCATGAATAAGGTCATAGAAACCATAAAAAAGAACCAGTCAGAAATAAAGAATATAATAATTGAAATAAAGAATACACAGGAAGGAATCAATCAATAGCAGATTAGATGAACCCTAACCAGTTTGGCTCAGTGGGTAGAGCATCGGCCTACAGACTGAAGGGTCCCAGGTTCGATTCCCGTCAAGGGCATATACCTTATTGTAGGCACATCCCCAGTAGGGGGTGTGCAAGAGGCAGCTGATGGATGTTTCTCTCTCATTGATGTTTCTAACTCTCTATCCCTCTCCCTTCCTCTCTGTAAAAAATTAATAACATATATATAAAACAATAGCAGATTAGATGAAGCAGAGGATCAAATCAATGATTTGGAAGATACATTAGCAGAAAATACCCAATCAGAGTGGCAAAAAGAAAAAAGAATTTTAAACTGAGGTTAGTTTAAGAGATCTTTGGGACAACGCCCAGCGTAACAACATCTGCATCATAGAACCAGAAGAGAACAAAGAGAGCAAAGGGTGTCATGGCCGGAAACTTCCCTAGTCCTGGTGGAAGAAAAGGGCCGAAAGTCCAGGCAGAGCAGGGACTCCATGATACGATGAGCCCAACAGCCAACATCATGACCCATCATAACGAAAATGGCAAATGTCACGGCCAAAGGGAACCTTAAAAGCAGCAGGAGACAGTTAGTTGCTTACTAAAGAGCTCCCATAAGATTGTGCTGATTTATCAACAGAATTCTTTCCAGCCAGAAGAGATGGGCATAAAATATGCAAAATGATGAAAAGTAAGGATCTACAACCAAGACTACTCTACCCAGCAAAGTTATAATTTAAAATTGAAGGAAAAATACAGAGCTTCTGAGGCAAGAAAATGCTAAAAAAAAGTTTACCACCCAACCAGTATATATTTCTTTTACAATACAATACTAGTATTTTAACATTTTACAAGAAATCTTTTATTTTTCCCTGTACTCACCTGAGGACATGTTCATTGATTTTTTAGAGGGAGGGATTATCTCTTTTTTAAAATCTGTACCCGAGGATATGTTAGATAAACATATGTGAGAGAGAAACATCAATTTGTTACCTATCATACATGCCCCAACTGAGGACCGAACCTGCAACCAAGGTATGTGCCCTGACCAAGATTTGAACCCACAACTTTTGGTGTATGGGAGCACCTAAATATATAAAGCTAATCTTGGTGTAAATAAAGGAAAAGATCTATAGTAATGGAGCAATGGTAGGGGAGTTTACCATCCCATTCACATCACTGAATATATTTTCCAGGAAGAAAATTAATAAGGAAACAGTGACCGTAAATGACACATTATATCAGGTGGATTTTGGTGTACAGGATTTAACTGATATTTTTATAGCACTTAATCCTAAATCATCAGGATATATAATACTTTTCAATTGCACATGGAATATTTTCTAGGATAAATCACATGTTAGCACACAAAACAAGTCTCAATAAATTTAAGAAGGTTGAAATCATATTAAGTAGCTTCTCTGACCACAATGGTATGAAACTAGAAATCAATTACAAGAAAAAAATCTGAAAAACACACAAAGACATGGAGGCTAAATAACATGTTGCTAAGCAATGAATGGGTTAACAATGAGATCAAGGAAGAAATCAAAAGATACCTTGAAACAAATGAAAATGAGAATACAACATCCCAAAATCTGTGGGACACAACAAAACAAGTTTTAATAGGGAAATTCATAGCAATTCAGGCCTACCACACACACACACACACACACACACACACACACACACAATCTCATCCCTCAGTTAGTTAGGCATCATCCCACCCACCAAAAGATTGCCGGTTCAATTACCTATCAGGGCACATGTCCGGGTTGTGGGTTTGATCCCTGGTAGGGAGCATGTAGGATATAGGTGATGGATGTTTCTTCACTCTCTCTCCCTCTTCCTTCCTCTGTCTTTGAAAATCAATAAAGATAAAATCTTTTTTTTAAATCTTATATAAACAATCTAACCTTATACCTAAATGAACTAGAAAAAGAACAACAAACAAAGCCTAAGGTGAGTAGAAGGATGGAAATAATAAAGATCAGAGCAGAAATAAACAACAACAAAACAATATCTATAATAATAAAAGCATAATATGCTCTTTAGACCAGACAGCCAAACGACCTTCCGGACATCATTCCGGACGTCCTTCCAGATGAATCTGCCATGGTGGGGGCCAACGCAGAGGTGGTTAGGGGCGATTAGGCAGGTAGGTGAGCAGTTAGGGGCATCAGGCAGGCATGAAGAAGAGGTTAGGGGTGATCAGGCAGGCAGGCGAGTGGTTAGGGGCAATGAGGCAGACAAGCAGAGTTTTTAAGGGTGATCAGGCAGGCAGGAAGGTGAGCAGTTAGGAGCCAGCGGTCCTGGATTGTGAGAAAGATGTCCGACTGACATTTTAGGCCTGATCCCACAGTGGGATTGGGCCTAAACTGGCAGTTGGACATCCCCTGAAGAGTTCCAGATTGTGAGAGGGTGCAGGCCAGGCTGAGGGTCCTCCCTCCTCCCCCCGTGCACAAATTTCGTGCACCAGGCCCCTAGTAAAAGAAATAAAAGGTTCTTTGAAAAGGTAAAGATAATTAATAAACTTATAACTAGATTCATCAAGAAAAAAAAGAGGACCAATATACATAAACCCAGAAATGAAAGAGAAGTGACAACTCATACTACAGAGATAGAAAGGATTATAAGAAAATACTATGAACAATTATATGCCAACAAATTGAACAATGTGGAAGAAATTAATACATTACTAGACACATAAAATCTTCCTGGACTGAATCAAGAACAAACAAAGTCTGCCCAGATCAATTACTACAAATGACATCAATTCAGTGATCAAAAAACTCCCAAAAAAGAAATGTCCTGGACTGGATGGCTTCACAGGTGAATTTTTACCAAACATTCAGAAAAAAATAAGACCTATTCTTCTCAAAATACTCCAAAAAAATCAAGAAGGGGGAAGACTCTGTAGGCTCAACTTATTATGCTATAATTACCCTGGTTACAAAACCAGAAAAAGACATTACAAAAAAAGAATACTATAGAGCAATAGCCTTGAGGAACACAAATACAAAAATTCTCAACAAAATATAAGCGAAACGAATTTACCAATAAATTAAAAAGATTATACAACATGGTCAATTGGGATTTATTCCTGGGATGCAAGGTTAGTCCAGTATGTAGAAATCAATTAACATGATACACCATATAAACAAAGTGAAAAATAAAATATATGTTATCATATCAAGAGATAAAGAGAAAGCATCTATTGACAAAATCCAGCACCCATTTATGGTGAAAAAAACCCACAACTCTCAACAAAGTGAACATAGAGGGAACATACCTGAACATAATAAAGGCCAAATATGACAAAACCGCAGCTAAAATCTACTCAATGGACAAAAACTAAAAGCATTTCTCTTAAGATCAGAAACAAGACAGGGATGTCCACTTTTATCCAACATAGTACTTGAAGTCCTAGCCACAACAATTTGAAAAGAAGAAGAAATAAAGGGCATCGAAATTTGAAAAGAAGAAGCCTGGCTGGCATGGTTCAGTGGTTGAGCATCAACCTATACGAACCAGGAGGTCAAGGTTCGATTCCCAGGCAGAGCACATGCCCAGGTTGCAGGCATCCCCAGTGTGGGGCCTGCAGGAGGCAGCTGATCACTGATTCTCTGTCATCATTGATGCTTCTATCTCTCTCTCCCTCTTCCTTCCTCTCTGAAATCAATAAAAGAAATATATTTTAAAAAATTGGAAAGGAAGAAATAAAACTTCCATTATTTGCAGATGACAAATAACTACTAAAACTGAGAAATTCAGTTAAAAAGCAGAATACAAAATAAATATTTAGAAATCAGTTGTATTTTTCTACATCAATAATGAACTACCAGAAAGAGAAACTAAGAAAATAATCCCATTTACAATTCCTTAAAAAAAAAATACCTAGGTCACCGATAAGGGTTTAATCTCCAACATTTGTAGGGAACTCATACAACTTAACAAAAGGAAGATAAACAACCCAATCAAAAAATGGGCAATGGACCTAA
>NW_006298359.1:61923-64861 GCF_000327345.1 Myotis davidii
AAGCATAACCAATGGACACAGACACTAGGGCGGGGAGGGCATGAGTGGGGGAGGGGGGTCAAGGGGTAATGGGGGGATAAGGACACATATGTAATACCTTAATCAATAAAGAAATTTTTTTTAACAATACCTAGGAATAAATTTAACCAAGGAGGTAAAAGACATGTCCTCGGAAAATTATAAGACATTGAAGAAAGAAATTTAAAAAGATACAAATAAATGGAAGCATATACTGTGCTCATAGATTAAAAAAGAATTGACAAGAAGGAAACAATGGCAGCCGAATAGGCAGGCCTGTCCACGCACCTCGTCCCAGGAACAGACTGGAAATACGACTGAATTGGAGAACATGCACCTGGAATTACCCACTGAGGTCCAGCTCAGGAGGAGCCTTACAAGGAAGGACAGAAAGCCCTGGACACTGGTAAGAAGGGCAAGGTCACCAGAGGAGCGGCCCCAAGCCCCGGGGCAGCAGGGGGAGCTGAGAGAGACAGGGAGGAAAGGGGCTGTTCCCTCGGAAGAGAGAGGCCTGGAGCCAAGCTGCTCACATAACATCCAACCGCAAAAGGGAAAAGCAGCACAACAGCTGGCCAAAGCGGAGGCTGGAGCGGGTGGGAGAGAAAGCTGCAATTTAACTGTTGCTTTTTTTCTTTTTCTTTCTTTCTTTTCTCTAAACCCAGAGAACAGGAGTTTTCGGTTGCAACTACTCACTGGAGGCTTTGGTGCAGGGAGGTAGATGCAGACTTGAGGTGCATGAGGAGAGGCAGGGAGGGAAGCAGGGCAGGGAGACGTGGGAAAGCAGTAGCCAGGAGTTCTGCATTGGGTCGTTTATACGCTTCCAAAGAGAAATGGCCATCTTTTCCTAAGAGGAGCTGGCTGCTCCCAACACCCAGAGAGCAGGTAAAGGAAAAACACACCACCCTAAGCGGTACAGCCTACCACACCCTGCATTGTGCGCTTCCAAGGGGAGACGGAGGCAGAGGCCAAGCCCATGGGCAGGAACAGTCTCCAAGAGCCCTCAGTGACTGGACTGGGGGAGAGGCCATCTGCCCCACTGTGCTGGGAACCAGACTGATAAAAACTCCAGGTTCCCAGTCAGTCGCAAGGATTTCTGTCCACATAAGGACAGAGAAATATTTGGGGGCACTTGCTGAGCAATAGCTCTGGAGCATTGAAACACACCTACCATATTCCCTGAAAGCTAAACAGCACATCCCCCACCTAAAACCCTGTCAGAAACAGACTTTTGAGTGATTAAGATTAACAGCTGGCTAAAAGGCATAGGTAGGCAGAGGTGGAACCCATGGAACCAGGGGAAGTTGCTGAACCAGCCCAGACCCCATGCAGCAACAAACCTGCTTTGGAGTGCAGAACGACCCCGCCTGCTTGCAGACAAGGCCTGTGGAGACAGACACAAGCAATGGATCGGTGGGTCACCTGGAGCTTCAGGGAGGTTGCTAAAAGCCAAAACAGAGTGTCTGACAGTGGTTAGCAACTAAGTACTTAATAGGAAGCCCAGATTGACAGACAGAATGGAAGAGTGGGGTCCTAAGAGAGCTCCCAAGGGGCAGTAAACTTGGCTGAAACAAATGCCACTTTGCTTCCCCCCCCCTTTTTATTCTCTCCCATTTTTCTTCTCTTTTCTGCTTTTTAGTTTTTCTCTTTCCTCTATTTTTTCCTCTTTTTAATGTTGTCTTCTTTACCGGCTTTATCAATTAGTTATCTTTCTAGTCTCTGTGGTTTCACTCATATAATATCTAATTTTCCTCTTCTCTTCCCCTAATCAATTTTTCTTTCTCTTTTCTTTTTTTCACTACCCATTTTTTTCTTTTTTCTTCTTCTCCTTACTTATCTTTTTTTTCTCTTCCTTAATATATAGGTCTAACTGCTTTCACCTCTGTTTGCCTTTTCAAGTTTCTTATTCTTGGCCTTTTCATTTCTTTTCTCTATCCTTTATTCTAAATGGTTTTCCTTCCCCTATTCCTCTAACTCCTTAGTCTTATTTTCTCTACTAAGTTCTGAATCTACATATTCACCAGCCCCCTTTTTCTTGTTTTTTTTTTGTTTTGTTTGTGCTCTTTAGTTTATTTGTTTTGTTGTATTTCTCCCCATATTTTGTCTTTCTTCTTTTCTATCATTCTTGCTCTCTTTTCCCTTTTGTGATCTTCTCGTTTCTGGTGGGAGTATTTGTTGGTGCTATAGGGGTCTTGTGTACATTCTTGTTTTGTTTCTCCTGTGTTGTATTTTGTCTTGTATTTTATTCTTTTCAGTCAGCACTTCCACAACAGCTTGCATGACAAGGTTGGGAGTGAGCCACATAGTCAGACAACCTGAGAGGAGACTCCATCCACGAACAAAACAATAATATTCAACACCACATTACAACAGGAAAACCCAAATAACTCAAGTAGGGGGCTTTCCTAGAGCACCCAGTTCTGACTGAGAATAACAAGCATCTCAATGAGAATTATAAGGAACTGAACGAGAAATACACCAACATGACTAAGAATCAAGAGGAAATGAAGATTGACATAGCTTCAATAAAGAACCCCCTGGAAGGTTTCAACAGTAGACTAGAGGAAGCTGAGGGCTGAATCAGTGAATTAGAAGACAAGGCAGAAATAAACACACAATCAGAGCAGTAATTGGAAAACACAATTAAAAAGCAGGAGAGTGTAGAGGAGTCTGGATCTGCATGCGCTATCATTTAAAAAATAAAAAAGGGGGAATTTGCCAGAAGCCGGTCCATCCTTGCTGCTTGACACAGTCGCTGCAGGAAAGAAACATCTGCACAGCATATGTTTCAAGGGACCTGGCGTATATAGCATACTGTTCTTAATATGTTTGCTCCCCTTAGCGCTATGTGTTTTAACCAAGGTCACCTCTCCGAGAAAGGTTGTTTCCCCAGGTAGGGATTTTTCCCTGAAGTTAGGAAAGG
>NW_006298359.1:65855-73702 GCF_000327345.1 Myotis davidii
GTTCACTGTGTACAAGAAACCCACCTCATTAGAAGGGACTCACACAGACTGAAAGTGAAGGATGGAAAAATATCTTTCAGGCAAATGGAAATGAAAAGAGAGCTGGGGTAGCAATACTTATATCGGACAAAATAGACCTCAAAGTGAAGGCCATGACAGAAATAATGAAGGCCACTTCATAATACTAAAGGGATTAATAGAACAAGAAGATATAACTCTGGTAAATATATATGCACCTAATGCAGGTGAGAGATCGACAGCAATACAACATAGTAGGAGATTTTAATATCCCACTGACATACTGGATAAATGTTCTAGACAAAAAATCAACAAGGAAACAGCAATTCTAAATGACTCACTAGATCAGATGGAACTAATTGACATGTTCAGAATATATCACCCCAGAGCTATGGAATATACATTCTTCTCAAGTACACATGGCAGACTTCCAAAGATAGACAATATGTTAGGACACAAACTAAACTCTGAAAATTTAAGAAGATTGAAATCATATCAAGCATCTTCTCAGATCACAATGAAATAAAATGAGTAATCAACTACAATAAGAACACTCAAAAACAATCAAACACATGGAGGCTAAGTAGCAGGCTATTAAACAATGAATGGGTTACCAAAGAGATCAAAGAACAAATATTTTTTTAAATCTTGGAAACAAATGACAATGAAAAACAACAATCCAGAATCTATGGGACACAGTGAAAGCGATCCTGAGAGGGAAGTTCATAACTCTACAGGCCTACTTCAGAAAACAAGAAAACCTTATAATAAGTGACCTAACCCTGCAACTTAAAGAATTAGAGCAACAAGAAAAGCCCAGTGTAAGTAGAAGGAAGGAAATAATAAAGTTCAGAGCAGAAATAAATGACACAGAGACAAAAGAACAACAACAAAAAAACCCACAAAAGATCAATAAAGCCAAGAGCTGGTTCTTTGAAAGGATAAACAAGATTAATGAACCTCTAGCCCAGTGGTTCTCAACCTTCCTAATGCCGCGACCCTTTAATACAGTTCCTCATGTTGTGGTGACCCCCAATTTCATTGTTACAAATTGAACATAATTAAAGCATAGTGATTAATCACAAAAACAATATGTAACTATATATGTGTTTTCCAATGGTCTTAGGCGACCCCTGTGAAAGGGTCGTTCTACCCCCAAAGTGGTCGCAACCCACAGGTTGAGAACCGCTGCTCTAGATGAAAAGCCAACGTTACATGGACTGAGTTTGAAGTGCATTTCTATTTCCCGGCAGAGGCTTAACTAATAAAGATATGCTTATGAGCCACTAAGAACTGGCTTTTTGCGCTGATGGTTCTGTTGGAGAGGGGTGTTTTCGTGGAGTTGCAAGGAAAGCATTTTGGAAACCCACATATTGGAGGATAAGGTTTAGTGCTAAAAATTTATTAAAGCTGGAGCAAAGACTGTCCCAGGGTCAGCTTCGTCCCACTCTGAAAGGAGTCCAACTTGTCTTCCTCCAGCCCAGAACAAAAGCCAAGATACAGAATTCGGTGCCATTGGCTTAGTCCAGCGGTTCTCAACCTGTGGGTCGCGACCCCTTTGGGAGTCGAACGACCTTTTCACAGGGGTCGCCTAAGACCATCGGAAAACACATATATAATTACATATTGTTTTTGTGATTAATCACTATGCTTTAATTATGTTCAATTTGTAACAATGAAAAGATATCCTGCATATCAGATATTTACATTACAATTCATAACAGTAGCAAAATGACAGTTATGAAGTAGCAACGAAAATAATGTTATGGTTGGGGGTCACCACCACATGAGGAACTGTATGAAAGGGCCGCGGCATTAGGAAGGTTCAGAACCGCTGGAATAGAAAGAAGGCACGGGCTGAGCCAATCTTTTATGTGACTTAGGTTGTCTTTTATTGTACTATACATTCCCAATTTAGGGACTTTTATGTGTGTCTTTTATTTAAAAAGTTAGAGAAAATGTATTTTATAGTAAACAATGAGAAATCCCACTTTTAACTTTACAATTAAGAAATGTAAAATTATATGATAATGGTGCAGTTACCCTAGAATGTGAAATGAAATACGATCATGACGTGTTTTTTTAATTAGTATGGAATTCTTCAAACCTATAAAGAGTTGAGAAAACATTGTGAATGAAAAGGGGAGCTTAGAACAAAGAGTCTGTCACTGGCTAGTTGTTGAAAGGAAGAGACGGAGTCAGACGCTGCTGAGTACCTTCCGCTGGGGGCCGGCTCGCACCCAGGCCGGGACCAGAACCGCAGCGGCCGCCAAGGGGATTAGCACCCTGCCGGCCCGCTCTGCTACTGGTGGTGTTTGCGGGCTGAGGGGTGCGGGGCAGATAAGGACAAGCCAATAAAGTCCCAAAGGCACAGGGAGCAGCGCTTGAGCCCAGAGGCCGGCCAGTGCAAGCTGGGACAGTGAGCGTGGGCCCACCCGAAGCCCCGGAAAGTTTGGGAAGCTGATTGGTTATTGTGAGAAATCTTCTGGCTCCTCCCAAGCCTGAGAACGCATAGTTCCAGGTGAACAAAGAATCAGTCTCTCTCTCTCTCTCTCTCCCCACGCTCACCCCATGTGCTGGTGGTCTGTTCTCTCTCTATAGCCCTGTGGCCCTAGCAGCAGTGTGACAGATACATCAGAGTTTGGAGCAAGGAATGGTTTATTGATTAAGAAGGCTTAGCTCGAGAAGATGGGAGAAATGATTCTAAATCCTGTTAGGTGGTTCAGGAGTTGGCGTAAGAAATAAAGAGAGTGGAGTCAATCAGAAAAGAAAGAAAAGGGCCCTGGCCACTGTGACTCAGTGGATAGAGCGTCGGCCTGCAGACTGAGGGGTCCCGGGTTCGAATCCGGTCAAGGGCCTGTACCTTGGTTGCGGACACATCCCCAGTAGGGGGTGTGCAGGAGGCAGCTGGTCGATGTTTCTCTCTCATCTGTGTTTCTGGCTCTCTATCCCTCTCCCTTCCCCTCTGTGAAAGATCAATGGAATATATTTTTAAAAAAAGAGAGAAAAGGAAAGGTTTTAATCTGTGTCCCCAGGTGACTCAGGAACCCCACAGACAGGGCCAGTGGATTCGAGCCCACAGGGAGGGGGGGGGGGATTTGTTTTATGCTGCGGTTGGGTGATGGGCGGGGGCATGAACTGAGGAAGTTCCTGCCCCAGGGGGTCGGCAGGGTATTCAGGAAGGAGTCAGTATCTGTGTGGGGGTCGTTGTGGATTCCAGGGAGGAGCTGGTATCTGTGTCTGGCACGCTGATCTGTTAGAAATTCCAGGGAGGGTCCATTATCTTGTCACGAATCTGCCTGCATCTGATCCTGGGCTCTCTCCAACCTAACATCCGGCCTTTTGGTGATAGGGGATGCCAACTCATTCTAACTACTTCCAGCTGACCAGGGACAACGAGTGGGGGGCGGTTTAAAGGCCAGGGTCAGGCAGAGGCGGGTGGGAGGGCAGCCGAGTGTAGGGATGGAGCAGGAGCTCATTCACAGTCACCCGTGACATCTCCGCAATCCAGGAGCGGATGAACTTGAGGAGGCAGGGGGCTAGGAGAAAAAGACACAGATGAGAATCAGGGGCCCTATCATGGGTAGGACCCAGGTAGCTAAGGGGCTTTGGAGCCCGCCAAAAAGAGCGTTGTCCCGGGAGTGTCTTATATGTAGTTCTTCACTCAGCTTGGTCAGGATCTGCATGTTTTGTTCCACTACTCTGGACTCGTTGATGTAGTAGCAGCATTCTTCCTGAAGGAATATGCAGGCTCCTCCTTTTTCTGCAGTCAGAAGGTCTAAGGCACGCCGGTTCTGCAGGGCTACTTGGGCTATTGATGTTATCTGCCGCTGTAGGGAGGCTAAAAGAGGCGGTAGTGGACTCCAGGGCTAACTGGAGCTTGTCATTAAAGTCCTGAGCAGAGACCAGACTGTTCCCAAGGCCCCCTAGTGAGGCCTACCGAGGTAGTGATACTCACCCTTAACCTGACAGGGAGGAAGGCAGCCCGGTGGGTTCAGGGATGGGATGGAGGGAGCAGCCAGGCGACCTCCGACTCTCTATACAAGGTTAGTTGGGGAACTACTGTGACCACAAAGCAAGGCCCAGGGTCAGAGGAGTTCATGCAGTTGCTTAAGGTGCCATTGCACCAAAAGAAGGTACCCAGGCTGGCCTTGATGAGACTGGCTGCAGTGTGGTTTTGGGTGCAGTTCCAAGTGACTCGTCCCCCAGTTACCGGATAACTGGTCTGGTAGCATATCCGTGGGGGCAGGGTAGGCTCTGGAGTTTCGGGTTCCCAAAGGGAAAAAAGGGGGGCCACCCCTGACCTCATTATAGTCATCATGGATGACACAGTCTCTCCAGCAGCAACCCCCATAGGTGTGTCTTGATTACACCTGTCTGGGTTCTGTTGGTCATAAGCAAAATAGACATAGGGTCGGCCAGCATTGGCCACTGACCAGATGTCGACAGCCATCCGGATCTTTGTCTGGCATCCGACCAGAGGGTAGTCCAGAGAGCCTATCTGCTGGGTGACTTGTTTGCTGTCTGGTAGTAGGTTTCATAGACCTCGAACCTCCACAAATAAGCGGGTGGGGGTGGGTGTAGGTTGCTCAGGGCCAGGAGGACGAGGAGGGGAGGGCAGTTAGGGCGGACCTTAGTGGGGCCCAACACCTCACATTTATAGAAGTCATGCTGCTCCGGGGTCCTCTTGAGTCAGGAGAGGTGGTGCCAGGACAGGTCGTCAAGCTGGGGAACGGGTTGTCGAGCAGCTTGGCCATGGTGGGGGCTGTGAGGATTACAGTGTGAGGTCCCGTCCACCTAGGCTCCAAAGCTTTTGGATGTAGATTCTTAAGGAGGACCGAGTCACCAGGGTGAAGGACTGGTCCTTGGGAGTCCGGGTTTGTTGGCTCTGGCTTGGGCAGAAGCCTGTCCAGTGTTCTCAGAGCAGTTGCCTGGGTAAGGACAGATATGGGAGATACATACCCAGGGGAGGGGGATCAATAAGGAGAGGGTGGTTGAGAAAGAAGGGTCCCCCATATAGGAGTTCAAAAGGGCTTAAGAAGGTGGGGCTCCTTGGTGTAGCCCGGATTCTGGTCGGGGCCATGGGCAGGAGGTTCAGCCAGGAGCTGCGAATTTCTAGAGAGAGTTTAGTTAGATGGTCCAATAGGTTAGAATTGACTGGCTATGATGAGGGTTTGAGCCAGTGACAGACAAATCCAGCAGGATGTAGAGGAGGAGGGATTGGTGTTCGAGAGTAGATGGAAAGTTGTGTTGATGAGAGTGGGCATAGGAGTAGGTCCAGGGTTCATAAATAGAGAGCGACACTAGAGGATTTCCCATCCCAGACAGTAGAATTGATGACACCCTCATCATTCCATGTCCATTTCACCCACAAATATTAAAAACCTGAGCTTCCTCCGGAATAAAAATTGGAGGGTCCCTTGCCAGGTAAGAGCCTGTGAGGAATGATGGGTCATCAGGTCCTGGATGGTGTCACTGAGTCTTCTTCGGGGATGGTGGGAGGCATTTGGTGAGCCTGAGAGAAGTAGGTATTGCAGTGAAAGTGGGAGGGAATGTTAGAATGCGCTGTATCCAAGGGAAAAGAGAAAGGGAAGGAGCAGTGGAAGCCAGGGACCTGGATATGAGGCTGGAGAAAAGGCGAGGGGGGAGAGGGAGGGAGCAGGCTGCCTTCTCCCAGGCCTCTAGCCATTTGGATTTTAAAGTTGCCGCATTTTTCCTAGAGATAATGATTTCAGTTTCTGATAATAGCCGGACTGTTGAGTAAACCTATGCATTCAAGGAAGTTTCCTTTGGGAAGGGGGGAGTAGGGGAAGGGGCGAGAAGGCACTGAGGTTAGAGCAGTTTTCAGAGCATTAAAGGGGTGAGGATGTTGGCCTTGGGATCTCTGGGCTCAGTTAGGGGGTCCCTTCACCATGTCATGTCATAGAGGAGGTTTGCAAGAAGACTACAGTTGTGAACCCAGAGGCGAGAGTACCCAGTGAGCCTGAGGAAGGAAAACATTTCTTGTTCAGAGGAGGGGACAGTCATGGAGGAGATAAGGAGATAAGGTATTCACAGCAAGACTGAGGTAAGCGACTGTGGTCTGGGACAACAGGGCCCCATAAGAGGACGCATGGCAGTGGGGGATCGGCGTCCCTGTGAAGGGAGGGGGCCAGGAGTAGAAGGAGCAGGGAGGCTGAAGGGCGCTGAGTGGGCTACAGATTGGCCGCTAATTTGGTGAGAATATCTCGTCCTAACAGGGGCATGGGGCATGAAGGCATGACTAAGAATGAGTGGGTTATAGGGCTATCATCAAGGAGGCAGGGAAGGGGTCCGGTGGTCAGCGGGCAGGTGTATTTGCCGTCAATACCCATGACCGAGATCATGGAAGGAAAAAGGAGCCCTGAAAAGGAGGGCAGGACAGATAAGGTAGCCCCCGTGTCGATCAGGAAGGAGACCTGTGCACCTGCTACCTTCACTGTGACCCTGGGCTTGGCAAGGGTGATCGGGAGTTGTCGAGTCGGGGCTTCTTCAGTCTTCAGCCAGTCCCAGCATGGCCAGCGGCGGGTCATGACCTGGAAGGGCGGCCCCTCCACGCTGGGGTGCAGAGGGCCCACCACTTTTCCAGGGGCAGTCACTCTTCCAGTGGCCACTTTGACCGCACACCCGCCAGGGCTTGGTTGGAGCCCAGGGCTGGGGGCACTGCTTTGCCCAGTGGCCTTCATTTCCGCATTTGAAGCATTCTTCAGGTGGTGTCCCTTTCATTGCACCCCCACCATGCACAGCCCCCTTGGGGCCATGGCGGCTGCTGACAACCGCAGGGCCACAACCAAGGCATGAGTTTGCAGGTCTACCTTCTGTCGAAGGCGGGTCTCCCGATTTGATTCTGCCTGCTCCTCACAGGCATTAAAATCTTAAAGGCCATGTTCACTAGACTCAAACCGGGGTTTGAGGGCTATCCTCAAGGTCAGTGGGAAAAAAAACCTGAGATGCCTCTCAATCTGTGAGGCTGGACATAGAGAATGGGGCATAGACTCAGACTGTGCCCTCAGTTCCTGCTGCCTCCCTCAGGGGTAGAATCAGCGCAGAAAGGGAAGAGGCTGTCGAGGAAGGCAGTCTGTGGGTGGCCTGAGAATGAGCGTTAGTGGGAAAGGCTGTTTTGGAGCTCATGTTCTCAGGATTTGGGCTCTCAGGGATAGGGGAGAAGGCAGCTTCTGGTTAAGAGGGTCTGAAGAGAAAGAGCCGAGGAGTTTTTCCATTTGAGGAAGATCAGAGAGTGAGAGAGAATGGCTACCCGGGTAAAATCCTTCCCAGCCGCAACTTCTCCTAAAGGGAATGGCTGGCCACCTGTGAATTCAATTGCTGGCAGTCATGGGGGCAGAGATTCGGTGGAGCGCTCAGAGGAAGGCAGGCGGTTAGAACTCTCAGAGGGTAGGTACAGCGTGGAGTACAGGTTTCTACGGCAGAGTTGTAGCAGGGGAGGGGAGAGTGGGAGGGGTGGAGATGAATGATCCTGGGTGGGGCTGGCGGAGAAGGACCCCAGCAGCTCCTCGCTTCTCAACTGTACTCAGACACGCAACCTCCCAGAGGCGGGGCAGAGGGGAGGAGGGACAGAAGGAAGGGGAGGCCTGAGGACATGTAATTTCACCAACTGGGGAAACAGGCAGGGGTGGGGGCGGGGTTGTCATGGGGTGGTTTGAGTTTCTAGCTCCTGCAGAGTGGTGGTGGCTGCAGGGTGGGTGGAAGAGGGGAGGCGGGGACAGCAGGTAGTGGAGAAGGCATGGCTGGAGGAGGGTTCGGCAGGGAGGGAGGTGGGAAGGGGGCGGCACAGCACCAACCCTTGCCCTGCA
>NW_006298359.1:73786-74642 GCF_000327345.1 Myotis davidii
CCCCACACACACACACACACAGCACATGAACCCACCCCCACACGCACCGCACACACCGCAGGTCAGCGGCGAGCAACACAGTGTGGCGACAGCCCGGAGGGAGGACGGGGCAAGGAGAGGAGGCGGAAGGAGCTTTGGGGGAGAGGGAGGGGGACACAGATGGAGAGGGAGAGAGAGAGAGGCTTGGGCATATTTCCCGGTTCGTTGGCAGAAATTACTGAGATCAGTAATGATGGTAAAATCCAAGGTCCCATTGTCGGGCTATCTGGACCCTTCGTCCAATTCATACTGAGGCCATGCTGCATTACAGAAATAAATGAGGCATTTAGGACGCAAGTCCGGGGCAGGCCTAGTGTTTAGCCAGGTTGGCGAGCAGGCACCCTAGAGGTGTGCTCGGATCAGGTTTGGAATTTGGATTCCCCGTGCTCGATACCTGTGGCCTGTAGCGGGGGCCAAAGGCCAGCGTCCCAGCGGTTTGACCCAGGCTACAGACGAACGGAGGGGCCAGGGAAGGTAGAGATGTCTCCACTACCTTCCGAGGTCCGGAGGATCCTTTCTGGAAGGGTCCAGAAAGACAATCTCTGACACGGCCACGTTTTACAGACAGAGATGCCGGCGGGCTGGCGGCCACGAGGGACTGGCACGGGCGTGGGGCGGGACTCACCGCTAATGTTGCCAAACTGGGAAAGGCTGCCGAGCTGAAGAAATGTGGTCCTGATGGGTCCTGGGCCACGAGGAGGGAGAGGCGGGCACCCCGAGCCATGGAGGGACGGCCAAATGGGGGGCTCACGGCACCCGGGTTTCAAGGCACCAAATGTTAGGTGGCTCAGGAGGCGGCATAGGAAATAAAGAGCGT
>NW_006298359.1:93752-102171 GCF_000327345.1 Myotis davidii
GACGCGTGTGTTTACCAACTGGGGAAGCAGGCAGCGGTGGGGGCGGGGACTTGAGTTTCCAGCTCCCCCAGCGACGGCCTCGGGGCGGGCGGAAGAGGAGAGGCGGGGTCAGTAGGTAGCGGTGGAAGGCGGGAGGCGGGGTCAGTAGGTACCCAGTAATGATGGTAAAATCCAAGGTCCCATTGTCGGGCTATCTGGACCCTTCGTCCAATTCATACTGAGGCCATGCTGCATTACAGAAATAAATGAGGCATTTAGGACGCAAGTCCGGGGCAGGCCTAGTGTTTAGCCAGGTTGGCGAGCAGGCACCCTAGAGGTGTGCTCGGATCAGGTTTGGAATTTGGATTCCCCGTGCTCGATACCTGTGGCCTGTAGCGGGGGCCAAAGGCCAGCGTCCCAGCGGTTTGACCCAGGCTACAGACGAACGGAGGGGCCAGGGAAGGTAGAGATGTCTCCACTACCTTCCGAGGTCCGGAGGATCCTTTCTGGAAGGGTCCAGAAAGACAATCTCTGACACGGCCACGTTTTACAGACAGAGATGCCGGCGGGCTGGCGGCCACGAGGGACTGGCACGGGCGTGGGGCGGGACTCACCGCTAATGTTGCCAAACTGGGAAAGGCTGCCGAGCTGAAGAAATGTGGTCCTGATGGGTCCTGGGCCACGAGGAGGGAGAGGCGGGCACCCCGAGCCATGGAGGGACGGCCAAATGGGGTGCTCACGGCACCCGGGTTTCAAGGCACCAAATGTTAGGTGGCTCAGGAGGCGGCATAGGAAATAAAGAGAGTCAAGTCAATCAGAAAAGGAAGAAAAGGAAAGGTTTTAATCTGCGTCCCCGGGCGACCCATGAACCCCAAAGACAGGGCCCACAGGGAAGGGGGTTTCTTTTTTATACAGGTGTTTAATGAGGGGCGGGGGCATGAGCTGAGGAAGCTCCCCCTGCGGGGGTCATCATGGTATTCAGCTGGATAAGTTCCCAGCCGCAGGGGTCAGCAGGGTATTCAGGAAGGAGTCAGTATCTGTGTGGGGGTCATCGTGGATTCCAGGGAGGAGCAGGTATCTGTGTCTGGCACCCTGATCTGTTAGAAATTCCAGGGAGGGCCCATTAACTCGTCACGCATCTGCATGTATCCAATCCTGGGCTCTCTCCAACCTAACATATCCATCTGAAGACAGCTCAAAATTCAGGCATCTTATGCATCAGGGGAAGGGAGGACGGGTGAGTAAGGGGTAGGTGGGGCCTGGAGACAGGCACAGAAAAGGAGCAGCACAGAATCCCCCAATCCCTTTGCCCTGGCCAGCCCTGGCTGACCTGGGTCAGGTTCTGGGTCACGGCTTTGTGCCTGTTTCTCACCTCCTCACGGATATGGGCTGCTCCAGCCTCCGCAGAACTCCTCTGGTTAATCAGCACGTCTCTCTCAGCTTTTGGGAAAGAGGACGTCTTTCTCGCCTACAGAAACATTCCTCACTGTCACCTTTAAGCAGAGCTCTGCCAAGTCACAGGTTAAATGCTAACGAGGCTGCACCCACGTGGAACAGCATGCAGCTCCTCCTTTCCCTTTTGTCCCGTCCTAGACTCCCCTTCCCTGGCTCCCCTCCCAGTCTGCCACCAGCAGACTTCAATGTCTTCTCCTTCGATTCTAATGCAGAAAATAAACTGCACAACGGCTGTTCCTTGGAGCATTTTCTCAATCCTTTGAGAGTTTGTGTCCAGTCTGAGCCTCAGCCTTGGCCGGATAAGCTCTTTAAACCTTTCTTTAGGTTTGGAATTTCCTTCGTCCACAATATCACGAACCACTTGGCTTCAACGATGATCATCATGTGTTTCATCTATTCCCCCACTTTCTTGGTTAAATGGGAGTTGAAACTGGACAACCAATGGGTCCGGGCTGCCTGTCACTGCTTGAGCCAATTCAGCAGAGACAGGGTTGAAGCGTTTATCCCAATCCTGCCGGCAGCCTGGGAGAGCAGCAGGTCATCCACAGACGTCTGCTCTGTACTGCCCCCTCCAGAAGCCAGCTGCTTCTAGGGGTAGGACAAAGATCACACGGGGAAGTAGGCAAAAGGAATAAGAATGGGTATGCAAAATGGGTATTACAGGCAGAGAAGTAGGCAATGCTGGCTGGGGCCAGACGTCATTGCTTGGGCTATCAGGTTGTTAATCTTTCCATGATAATAGGCAGTTCTTGCATGAGAATGGACTGCATTCCAAGGTTGACTTCCAGGTCCAAGGTAAACTCCCAGGTCCAGGTTAGAAGGTGCTTCCTTCAATCAGAACAAAATAATCACGGTTAACAGAGCATGATTAATATTTCATATAAATGTAGCTGGTCCCGATATTCTAGTTCTGTCCCTATCAGTGTTAAAGCAAGTCACAGATATGTTGTAGTTGACATGTAAACATTTTCATATGCTTTTCCATGGCAAGACAGGCATACCGGAGGTGACAAAGCATCTCTGCTTGCCCTGTCTTGGGAACACTGCAGATTTTCTTGTCAGCCTGCCCCTCTGCAAGAGGGCCAACCCTGAGCCCAGACGCCTCGCGCTGTGTCCCTGAAAGGCACTGAAGAAACCAGGACACCCAGCCCTCAGGAGCAAAGGCGGGCATGGCTGGGACCACACACTGCCGGCAGACGGGCCCTCGTTCGTGGCTCGCCACACTTGGTACAGGTCACCACGCGGCCACACCGCAGAACACAGTCAGCGGGTGAGCCATGCAGACCTGCGCAGGTCCTCCCCAGGCGGGGGCTTGGGCTCCCCAGGTGGCGGCTTGGGCTCCCCGCAGCAGGTGCTGCAGGCTTTTCTGGTCCTGGTGCAGCCGCCTCACCCTCCCCGTTGGCTCCCATTTCTCACAGCAGCCCTTGTAGTTGACGAAGTTACAAGCCAGGATCTTTCCGCTGCCACGCAGTCAGACCTTCAGTGCCCCCAGGTCAGTCAGGTCAGCAGAGAAGCCCTGTGGCGGGACGAGGCTGTCCTCTGCGTGGAAGCGGGTCTCCTCGCGGCGGCGCTGGCTGTGCCCCCCGGAGACAGGCCTTCTTGGTCCTGAGACATGGCTACTGGCCTGCTGGTCTTCCCGAGCCTGGGCTGGGGGAGCAAAGCAGCTTGTGTGGGTGAGGAAGGGAAGCTGGGAAGGTCGGAGGTTTGTGCTGGCCTGAGGCTGGGGCCGGAAGGCCTGCTGTGCAGGGAAGTCCAAGGAAGAGGTGGGGGCACGAGTCCTGGCCTCGGGAGTTTACAGGCGCTGGCCAAGCACCGAGCCACCAGCTCCCCCCCACCCCCCGCCCCAACATGGCGGTAGAGATGTCACAGAGGTTGAGGTAGCCCCATTGGTCCTTCACCTTCATCTCCATGAGCTCCTCCCACGGAAAGGCTGCTGCTCAGAATCCTTGGCAGAGAAGGCAGAGGCCTGACCAGGTCATGCAGACATTTTTCCTACATTCCAGGCAGGCTGCTTCCTGCCGTGCTTGCAAAGGGGCCACAGGCCTTGCAGCTTGGTTCGGAGACTGCTGGGGAAGGAAAGGACTCGCACCCAGGGTTGGAATAGGCCTGCGCCCTGGCTCCCGGGTGCCAGGGCCTCCTCAGGCTGTCCATCCAGGCAGAACCAGCTGCAGCCGGTTGCCCACGTGATAAAATCTGCCATGGCAGCGTCTTCCTAAATATGTTTTTGAAAGATCAGACAGAGGCCGAAAACCAGGACTACAGGCTTTATTAGAGGAGAAGCACCTGCCGAGCTGTCTTGCGAGGGGAGGACAGCAGCACGTGCAGGGGTGGGCACGACTTTTGAGGGGCGGAATGGGAAGGGGTGGGAGACTTGGTGTACTTGGCGAGCGCTGATTGGTGGCTTACTGCATTGTCCATATAGGACAAGGGCTTAGGGTATTTGGCAGGTGTGGATTGGTGGTCCAATGTATAGTCCATATAAGGTACATGGTTAGTCACTCAGGTATTTCCAGGCTGCAGGTTACGTCATACTCCGTCCACCAATTGGGGGAAGGGAGGATCTATCAGTTTTTTATTCATTTTTTTAGTCAGCTGCCTCCTGCACACCCCCTACTGAGGATCAAGCCCTCAACCCGGGTGTGTGCCCTGACCTGGAATCAAACCAGAGACCTTTGGTGCATGGGGTGACTGCTCAGCCAACTGAGGCCCCGGGCCAGGGCTGGGGGTGTCTTTTTACAGCTGAATTGTCTGAATCCAGAGGCAAACAAGGTGCACACTATTAGTGAAAAAGAAAAATCCCAAAGTTAGAAATGGGTAAAATGATGACTGTGCCCTTCCTGTGACATCGGAGCATGTTCCCACAGGCCCACCAAAGAATTGTCTAATTCTCTAGGGAGGTTTTGTTTTGACTTATTATTGTAGAGTATTTAGAGTACTCTTTATGAGTAGGTGCTAACTTATAGAAAAGTGATATGGTCGTGAGCAAAGAGTGAAGAAAAAGAATGGACTCATGGTAGTCAAACCGCAAAATTACTAAAATCAAGTAGGCTAAGGCCTGAGGCGACAATTCTTTCCTGCTGTAATGAGCTGCCTGCTTGCAGGGTGCAACCTTCCAGTTATGCCTGGAGCTTTGTGCACGAACGGGGCCTCGCACTAAACCGACAAGCTCCAGGGAGGCTGCATGGCTGCCTTGCAAACTCAGAGACCTAAAGCAACCATATAGGAAGGTCTGAAATTAAAACTTTTTAACTAAAAGCAGTTGATAGTGGGTAGTCATGTCCTAGGCAGTATTGTTCCCTAACTAAGGTCACTCTTTACCTTAATTGAGCCTGTTGTTGTCTTTTTGCATCTATGATAACATATCTTTGGAATGTCAGAGTGATTTCCTTTTTGTAGACCCCTCAAAGCACAGGCACCCTCTGTGAAGACCACAAATCCCCTCATTGTTATTGTGTTGATGGTTGACTGTTAACTCTCCTGCACCCACCTGTGTAAAAGAAGCATGTGTCTATCATTTCACTCCTTATCCAATCCCAGAGTGTCCCTGCTTTGCTTTCTCCCGCCTCCCTAACCTATCACCAATAGATTTCATGTCACCCACCTAAGTCACTCTTCTTTTGATTGTAATGTATAAAATAACATGTAAAATTGTCATTCTCCAGAGCATTTTCTTTCTTTCTTCTTTAATGTATTTCTTTATTGACTTCAGAGTGGAAGGGAGAAGAGAGAGAAATATCAATGTTGAGAGAGAATCATTAATCGACTGCCTTCTGCACGCCCCCTACTGGGGATCAAACCCGCAACCCAGGCATGTGCCCTTGGCTGGAATCAAACCTAGGACTCTTCAATCCGCAGGCTGACGCTCTAACCACTTAGCCAAGCCGGCCAGGGCACCAGAGCATTTTCTTAATCCGCTGAGATTTTGCTTCCCAGCAATTGTTGATAGTTTGCCTCAAGCTCATAAAAATCCTCTACAGGTTGGAATGTCTTATGTTGACAGACATGCATTTACACATCCTCCAGAAAACTGTGTGAGAGCAGACAAGGGCCTTGCTATGCCTGCCACAATTTATGAGAAGCGCCTGGTAATTAAACCCCGAGATATTAGCTCCTCTGACCCAAACAGCCCCTCTGTTCACACTGCAAGACAAGCTAAGCTATCCTCCTCCCTGAATTACTTACAGCTCAGGGATAATTCGCACCAAGGAGTCTCTGATTAGTAGGAAGTTCTCCCCCCTTCAAGCAGGCCTCTTTTGAACTCTTGATAACTTTTGCTCTGAGAATGTTTTACCGGCTTTGGAAAAATACTGATAAGACACCTCGCTAGGGTATCTGCTGGACTGTCTACTGAAGAACTAACAAACTGTAATCAGACAACAAGGGGTCCGAACTGCCTGTCACTACTTCAGCCAATTAAGCAAACAGAGGGTTGAATCCTATATGAGCACTTATCCCATCCTGCCGGCAGCGTGGAGAGCAGCAGGTCAGCCACAGACATCTGCTCTGCCCACCATAAGCCAGCTGCTGATATTGGGTAGAAGGACAAAGATTACATGGAGAAGTAGGAATTACAGGCATGGGAATGTGAGCACGAGATAATCGTTACAGGTTATAAGTCATGTGGGCTGAGGGGGGCGGGTGTCACAGAGGGCGGCGCCTGTGGGTGCCCCAGGTGCCCCGGGACCAGGTTGCAGGTAATGGGGACTGGGGATTGTAAAGAGCAGGTGCCTCTGGGACTAGACTGTCTCAGCCTCGAGGCTGTAAATCTTTCCATATGACAGGCAGTTCTCGGGACAGGAGGATGGACTGCATTCCCATGTGACCTCCCATGTCCCAGGGAGTGCAACTCCCACCCGGGTGAGAATGTGCTCTCTAAATGAGGAGGAATATAGGGGGCAACCCGGGGGTGGGGTGGGCTAGCAATCTGAATCCATACCAGTGACCGGTGTCCTAGTGCACATTCTTGTCAGCCTACAATGAAGTCACTGCACCTTCCTTAGGCAATTGTCTGTTTTCCTGGTACTCCCAGTCTGCAGGGGCCACGGGCCGGGGATTTGGCAGCTTGGCTGGAGCGGGGGTGGCTGTTGCCAACCAGGTCTCTTTTGGGTCGGACCCTGTGATGTTTCTGGGGCACAAAGATGGTCAGTCGTCCTAAGGAACAAGGCCCTCAGTGCTGTTGACAGGGGTATATGAGTAAACAGTCACCCCACATATCAGAAACCAGCCAGCCAGCAGCTTATGTTGACAGATGTATGTATATATACACCCTACATCTAGCCTCTTCATAAGGAGAGAAAACAAATCCCCGAGGCATCCCAGGGCCTGTTGAGATGGCCTAAGCCAATTCTGTGTCAAGAAAAGTTTCCTAAAATTCAAACCCTGGGGAGGTTGTCAAACTTATTTGACCAAAAGATTACATATCATCCTTATTATTATGAAACAGTATTAGATTATTCATTCAAAGTGACAAAAGGGTATGAAACACAAACATAGGCTAGCAAAACTTCAGTTCCCACAATTAAGATGGCCTTTTTAAAGTAATCAAGTACCTGATTAATATAACACAAAACGTAATTATTTCAATAATTTATAGAACCTTTGCTTCCTGGGCAAAAAACAGGACAGGCTTTTTCCCTTTTAACAAACTAGAAAAGACGAAACAAATTCTTCATTCGCTTTAGATTCATTTATCTAATTAAATTTATTATTCAGATTACCAATAATTTCCTTTTAAGATTTCCCTTCGGAATATTCCATAACTTTCACAAAGCTTTCTACAACATTAACAAACCTTTTTACCCATTCAGAAATAACCAGCTTTAAAACTCACTTTTTCCTTCAAAATGCATCTCCATGCCTCATGCCTTCTATTACCAAAACTATACAATTTCTTTCCAATTGGTTAGAATTCTTAACTGTTAGAAAACTTAATTTCTAGATGACCACTAAAAAGTAAGCAGTTAGCATTCTTTAGACTGGCAAATACATGAACACTTTCGAGAGACGTATTTCTAATAAAAACATTCACTAACAATTTCAGGTGTATTTTCTAGCTTTTCTGTAATAAAAGGTCAAAAGTAGGCAAACTTGGATTAATTAATATTTCAGTATCCATTTACTTCAAAATACCTAGATATTTAATAATTTCTATTTAAAACAGCAGGACTCCAAGTTTTAAATTACCAAGGACTTTACTATTTTTTTCTTTACACTGTGGGAGTGGCCCCTGCCAAGGGCACCTCTGCAGCTCAGGCCCTTCCAGGAGAAAAACTTCGGGGATTAGGAGGATTATTTCCCATAATTGTCTTTCTGAGTGGACTGCAACCACATGAACTCTCACATATAAGAAGAGATCTTATGCTATTTCAGAACAGACACAGAAACCACCCCTACAGTCAATAGATGAGTACTCACAAAAGGAGGGACGGGGCATTAGCCTTAGAACTTACCTCACTCCAACCCAGCACAGCCAATGCTCTGCGGGTCTGAGCGGCACCAAGCCCAACAGCAGAGACCGAGGATTCCCTGTGCTCATAGACAGCGAAGAGTAAACTAAGTCCCTAAAGGATAAGAAAGCAAGCAAAGGACAGCCTTAACCAACGTCACACTACAGACAGACAGGACTCCCACGAGCTGAGTATTTGGGGCAGCTGGTGCCTTGAGAGGGAGAAGAGGAAGAACTCTCAGCAGCTGCTGGGAAGCTCCTGCAGTCCCTGCCTGGGGTCAGCCTGCCACGAGCAGCTGGGGCCCCAGCAGAGTGGGATGGGCCCCATCTTTAAACCAAACAACAAAGAGACACAAAACAACAATCAACAGAGACACTCTTATACTAGGTGTGCCCGTTAATAATGTGGATTTTTTTCAATAGATGGAGTTACACATAGTTGATATGTACCGTATTTGCCGGCGTATAAGACAATTTTTCGAATAAGATGACCCCCTAACATTTCCACTCAAAATACAGAGATTGATATATACTCGCCGT
>NW_006298359.1:103829-111975 GCF_000327345.1 Myotis davidii
ACGTGTTCTGATCAATGGCACACACACTTTCTGAGCAGCACTTCAAAATGTACAAAGAAGTGGAAAATTAGGTCTCTGAATGGTTTGCCTCAAAACAAGAAAAGTTCTATTGGGTCGGTATCCACCAATCACTTGACAGATGGGGGAAATATGTAGCTAGCGACGCACATTACTTTGAATAAAGCACTTTTGATGGTTCTCTTGAAATTATCGTGTTCTCTTTGATTACAAAATCCGCATTATTAACCGCTACACCTAGTATATGATATTTACAGGCGCGCAAAACCCACAGACAGGAGCTTCACACCATGCTCCTTGTCTGTGCAGCCACAGACGCCTCAGAATGCCCTTCGTTTTAAAACACCACTGAAGCAGAGCAATGTCTCCGTCCCAGAGCGGATCAGGCTAAGGGCTCAGAGGCCAGGCAAGGGCCGCAGGAGGTGCCTTGCCACCGGAGCTGGGCAGGCTCGCCCCGTAAATGCGTGCCTCACACAGCGCAGGCTTCCTTACAAGGAAGCCCAGATGAGAGCAGCCACTGCTTCTCGTGCCACACGCACACGCTGGATTCCTCCTGTCGCACAGAAATGTTTGGTTCCATTTACATCTCAGGTGAGATGACGGGGATTGCTGAGGCTGCAGCTGGGACTCAAAACAGGCAAGTTTCTGGCAGAGCTGCGAATAGAAGAGTTCAGCCCTAACCGGTTTGGCTCAGTGGATAAAGCGTCTTCGGCCTGTGTACTGAAGGGCCCCAGGTTCGAGGGCACATCCCCAGTAGGGAGTGTGCAGGAGGCAGCTGATCGATGTTTCTCTCTCATCGATGTTTCTAACTCTCTATCCCTCTCTCTTCCTCTCTATAAAATATCAATGAAATATATTTTAAAAAAACACAGAGTTCAGGCCTCTGCCTGGGAACTCCAAGTCTAGGCAGCAAGCGGGATCCCTGGTACTCACTCCAGAGGAGTACCTCCCTTGCGTCCCACCAGAGTCACCAAATTATGTAACCGGACAACCAAGGGTCTGGGCTGCCTGTCACTACCTGAGCCAATTCAGCAGAGACAGGTCGAATCATATGTGAGCGTTTATTCCCATCCTGCCGCAGCGTGGAGAGCAGCAGGTCAGCCACAGACCTGCCCACCATAAGCCACTGCTTGTACTGGGTAGAGGGACACAGATCACGTGGGAAATAAGAATTACAGGCAGGGGAAGTGGGCACGGGATAATGGTTACAGGTTACAATCATGTGAGCTAGGGGGGAGGGGGTGTCACAGAGGGTGGGCGCCTCTGGGCACTCCAGGAGCCCTGAGACCAGATTACAGAGTAGGGGCTGGGGGTTGTAAAGAGCAATTCCTCCAGGACTAGGTGCCCGAGGTTGCTAATCTTTCCATATGACAGGCAGTTCTCAGGACAGGAGGATGGACTGCATTCCCATGTGAGCTCCCATGTCCCAGGGCGTACAACTCCCAGCCAGGTGAGAATGTGCTTTCTAATCACAACAGAGCCATCATGGTTGACAGAGCATGATTATTTCTTATAATTGTGGCTGGTCCCCAGTATTCTATTTCTGCCCCTAACAATTTTAGGAAGAAAAATTGTGTTTCAGTGGAAATCACAAAGCCCAATTGTGAATACAGTGGGGCCTTGACTTACGAGTGCCCCGACTAACGAGTGTTTCGAGATACGAGCCATGACTCGGCCGATTTTTTGCTTTGAGGTGCGAGCTAAAATTTGGGTTACGAGCCAGCTTCAGATACCCCACCGGTAGTTGGCGCAGCAAACGTCACAGTGAACGCCACAACATCAGCCCAGCATCATGTGTCATTATAATGGTGAAAATTGATTTGACATACGAGTAATTTGAGTTACGAGCTCCGTCATGGAATGAATTAAACTCGTAAGTCAAGGCCCCTCTTTGCTGTCTCAAAGGGTAAGAGATTCTTCTTTTTTACTGCTGCACAGTATTCCATGGTATAAGTGAACCACAACTTTTGTATACACTCATCTACTGATGGGCACTTGGGCTGTTCCCAGATCTTAGCTATTGTAAATTGTGCTGCTATGAACACCTCTCTGATGTTCAGTGACTGAGCATTTTTTCATATGTTTCTTGCACATCTGTATGGCAGCTTTGCAGAAGTGTCTTTTTAGGTCCTTTGCCCATTTTTAAAATTGGATTGTTTGTCTTCCTTTTGTTAAGTTGTATGAGTTCCCTATAAATTTTGGAGATTAAACCCTTATTGGATGTAACATTGGCACACATGTTCTCCAATGCTATGGGCTCTCTTTTCATTTTGTTGATGGTTTCTTTTGCTGTCAGAAGCTCTGTATTTTGATGTAGTACCATCTGTTTATTTTCTCCTTAGCTTCTATTGTCCAAGAAGATGTATCCATAAACATACTGCTAGGAGAGATGTCTAAGTGTGTCTATGGTTTCTTCTAGGATTTTACGGTTTCATGACTTATATTTAAGTCTTTTACCCATTTTGAGTTTATTTTTAGGTATGGTGTAAGTTGGTGGTCTAGTTTCTTTCTTTTTTTTCTTTTTCATGAATCTGTCGTTTTCCCAAGTCCATTTATTGAAGAGACTGTCTTGACTCCATTATATGCTCTTGTCTCCTCTGTCAAATATTAACTGAGCATAATGGCTTGGGTTGATTTCTGGATTCTCTGTTCTGTTCCATTGATCTTGATGCCTGTTATTGTGCCAGTACCAGGCTGTTTTGATTACGGTGGCTTTGTAGGATAACTTGAAACCTGGTATTGTAATTCCTCCAACTTTGTTCTTCTTTCCCAAGATTGCTGTGGTTATTCAGGGTCTTAATGGTTCCATATAAATTTTTGGAGAGTTTGTTCTACATCTGTGAAATATGCCGTTAGTATTTTAATAGTGATTGCTTTGGGTAGTATGGACATTTAATAAATTGCTTTGGGTAGTATGGACATTTAATGAGATTGGTTCTACCAATTCATGAACACGATATATTCTTCCATTTGTGTATATCTTCCTCTATCTCTTTTTCTTTTTAACGTCCTGTAGTTTTCTGAGTACAGGTTTTTTACCTCCTTGGTTAAGTTTATTTCTAAGTATCTTTTTTTTTTCTGCTAAGTTCTCATTTTTAATCGAAGACCTCTCCAAATATTAAGACTGCCTTCATCTTCAGGAGTCAGTCTGGAAGGATTCCACAACTGCAGCTGAGCTCCAAGGCAAGGAAGAACAACACAGAATGTACCACAGATCATAGTTAATCCACACTGAAGATCTCCCAGTGGACTAATGAAGCAACATACTCAGACACAGTCCCTCCTTATTCTTAGTCTTTTCTTTACCTTCCCATTACATGTCTTCAGACTTTGCATATCTTGCCCTAAGTGGATTTTTCCCATTTAGAAAAAATCATTCTTTCATTTATTTAGGAAAAAATTCATCTCTTTCCACCAACAATCAGTTTTCAACCTTCACTTCTGCTCATACAGTTCTGAGGCAGGCAGTCTTGTTATTCCAGTACTTAAAGAAAAACATACAGAAGAATTGGAATACTATGCTGCTGTAAAAAGGAAGGTACTCCTACCATTTGCAACAGCATGGATGGAGCTGGAGAGCATTATGCTAAGTGAAAGAAGCCAGTCAGAGAAAGAAATATCACATGATCTCATTCATTTGTGGATTATAATGAACAACATAAACTGATGACCAAAAGTAGATCTAGAGACAGAGAAGCATCGATCAGATGCTCAAACCTCAGAGGGAAGGCAGGGAAGGGTGGGGCTAAGGGGGAGAAATCAACCAAAGGACTTGTATCCATGCATATAAGCATAACCAATGGATACTGGAGTCCAACCCCAGCAGGTCCAGGGGTCCCCAAAGGTGTGGATGGAGTCGGAGAAGAGGGAAAGACTCGGAGGCAGCGTTCGTTGATCAGCCTGGGTGGGTTCTCTTGCCTGGTTCTATTGCCAGGTTCTGTAGGTTCTCCAGCCAGGTTCTGTAGCCATGTTCCCTCGCTAGGTTCTCCAGCCAGGTTCAGTCTCC
This sequence comes from Myotis davidii, assembly GCF_000327345.1. Classification (NCBI taxonomy): domain Eukaryota; kingdom Metazoa; phylum Chordata; class Mammalia; order Chiroptera; family Vespertilionidae; genus Myotis; species Myotis davidii. The sequence continues at coordinate 107,854 of NW_006298359.1, forward strand.
AGGTTCTAATCAGGTTCTCTTACCATGTTCCATCCAGGTTCTGTAGCCAGGTTCTGTCTCTAGGTTCTTTTGCCATGTTCTCTCTCTAGGTTCTGTCTCTAGGTTCTGTGTCTATTTCTAAGTATCTTAATTCTTTTGTTTCAATGGTAAATGGGATTGCTTTTTTAGATTCTCTTTCTGAGAGTTCATTATTGGTGTATAAAAATGCCAATAGATTCCTAAGTATTAATTTTCTATCCTTTTACATTGCCAAATTCATTTATTAAATCTAGTAGTTTTTTGGTGGAGATTTCAGGGTTTTCTATGTATAATATCATGTCGTCTGCAAATGAGATTTTTACTTCCTCTTTCCAATTTGGATACCTTTTATTTCTTCTTCTTGTCTGATCACTATGGCTAGCTCTTCTAGTACTATGTCAAACAAGCATGGTGACAGGTGGCATCCCTTATTCCTATTCTTAGGGGAAATGGTTTTAGTTTTTGCCCATTGAGTATGATGTTCTCTGTAGGTTTGTCATATAAGGCTTTTATTATGTTGAGGTATGATCCCTCTATTCCCACTTTGCTGAGAGTTTTTATCAAAAAGGGTATTGGATTTTATCAAATGCTTTTTGTGCATCAATTGATATGATCATGTGACTTTTGTCTTGCAATCTGTTTATGTGCTATATCACATTTATTGATTTGTGAATATTGTACCAGCCTTGCATCTGGGAATAAACCCCACTTGGTCATGGCATATGGTCTTTTTAATATATTGCTGGATCTGATTTCCTAAAATTTTGTTGAGGATTTTAGCATCTATGTTTATCAGAGATATTGGCCTGTAATTCACTTTCTTTGTAGTGTTTTTATCTGGTTTTAAGATTAGGGTAATGCTGACCTCATTGAAAGAGCTTGGAAGTGTTCCTTCCTCTTGAATTTGTTGGAATACTTTGAGGAGGATAGGTGTTAATTCTTCTTTGAATATTTGGAAAAACTCCTCTGTGAAGCCTCCCAGACCCAGACTTTTGTTTGCTGGCAGTTTTTTTTTTTTATTACTGTTTCAATTTTATCAGTAGTTACTGGCCTATTCAGGTTTTGGGATTCTTGTTGATTGAGTTTTAGAAGCTTGTATTTTCTAAGAATATGTCCATTTCATCAAGGTTGTCCAGTTGGTTAGAATAGAGTTGTTCATAGTATTTTCTTACAATCCTTTTTATGTGTGTGGTGTCAGTTGTTCCTTCACCTCTTTCATTTCTGATTTTGTTTATTTGGGTCCTCTCTGTTTCTTGGTGAGTCTGGCTAGAAGCTCATCAATTTTGTTTATCCTTTCAAAAAGCCAGCTCTTGGTTTTATTGATCTTTTGTGTTTTGTTTTGTTTTGTTTTGTCTCAATGTCATTTATTTCCACTCTGATCTTTATTATTTCCTTCCTACTTACTCTGGGCTTTTCTTGTTGCTCTCTTTTTAATTCTTTAAGTTACAGGATTAGATAACTTATTACAACTTCTTCTTCTTTTTTGAGGTAGGCCTATAATACCATGAACTTCCCTCTCAGGATTGCTTTCACTGTGTCCCATAGATTTTAGATTGTTGTGTTTTCATTGTTATTTGTTTCCAGGATTTTAACACAGTGTATGCGGGAAACGTATTTACACATTTTCATTGACTGTAGTAGTACAGCACGGGACATGTATTAATATGTTTTTTATAGACTAGTGGTAGAATGCGGGTAATGTATAAATATGTAAACTAAAGTTAGTGTAATTTTACTGAACGTTGCCATTTGTGCAAAATATTAGCAAAAATGGCCCGCGCCACCTGTTAGCGTGCGATAAAAACTACCCGCAAACAATGTGTTATAAAATTTCTTCTTTGATCTCTTTGGTAACCCATTCATTGTTACTTAGCCTCCATGTGTTTGATTGTTTTTTTAAAATATATTTTTATTGATTTCAGAGAGAAAGGGAGAGGGAGAGACAGATAGAAATATCAATGATGAGAATCATTGATTGGCTGCTTCCGGAAAGCCCTCCATGGGGATTGAGCCCACAACCTGGGCGTGTGCCCTTGGCTGGAGTTGAACCCATGACCCTTCAGTCCGCAGGCAAATGATCTATCCACTGAGCCAAAACAGCTAGGGCTGTTTTTGAGTGTTTTTATTATAGTTGATTTCTCATTTCATGCTTGTGATCTGAGAAGTTGCTTGATATGATTTCAACTTCTTGAATTTGTAGAGACTTAGCCTGTGCCCTAACATGTGGTCTATCTTTGGATGTCCAATGTGCACTTGAGAAGAATGTATATTCCAAAGCTTTGGGGTGAAATGTTTTGAAGATGCCAATTAGTTCCATCTGATCTAGTGAGTCATTTAGGACTTTGGTTTCCTTGTTGATTTTTGTCTTGAACAGTGGTCAGCAAACTCATTAGTCTACAGAGCCAAATATCAACAGTACAACAATTGAAATTTCTTTTGAGAGCCAAATTTTTTAAACATAAACTACATAGGTAGGTACATTGTTATTAACTTAATAATTTTGGATTGAGTACTTAGTATTAACAGCATGAGTTTAATACACTAATATATTTATGGAATGCCTATTATGTGTCTAAGGCTGGAGATAACATGACATCCTTCTGGAACTTACATTCTAGTAAGGAAGATCAACTTTAAATAAATAAATAGTTACATCAAATAATTGCAGTTGTCATGAATACTAAGGAAGGAAATAAACAGTAAGCAAGAGAAGTTATTTAGCAAGGTTAGGCATTTAAACCCCTCTAAACAGATAACTTTCATTTTATAATAAAAAAGCCACCAACACAAAATAATTACAATTCTTAAATTGATGAAAAAAATACCTGTAGGATTTGCAGCTGGTTGGAAAAATACAGGTAACTTTATGCTTCGAGTAGGTACTTTTGTCACCTGCATGCGGATGCAGACGCGACTAGCACTAACCACTGCACAATGAGACTGCTGATTGACTGGCTCACTCAACTGGTGCATGAATCGCGCACGCCTTCCCTGTGCTGTGTATCCTGCGGCCCACCCGACCAACATCCCCCACTTCCGAACCACTTCTTCAAAATAGACTCGCCCAGGCTAAAAACCAACTTCTGCGCATGGGCCACGAAGTTTCAATTGCACTGTGAGCGCCTGCACGTGGTATTTTGTGGAAGAGCCACACTCAAGGGGCCAAAGAGCCACGTGTGGCTCGTGAACCACGGTTTGCCGACCACTGGTCTAGAACATTTATCCAGTGATATCAATGGGTATTATAGTTTCCTACTATGATTGTATTGCTGTCGATCTCTCATTTGATATCCTCACTTTTTTATGTATTTGGGTGCTCCTGTATTGGGTGCATATATGTTTACAAGGGTTATATTGTCTTGATCCCTTTAGTATTATGAAGTGGACTTCATTATGTCTTGTTATGGCCTTCACTTTGAGGTCTATTTTGTCAGATTTGTTTCCATTTCTACTTGCCTGGAAAATGTTTTTCATCCTTCACTTTCAGTCTGTGTGAGTCCTTTGTTCTGAGGTGGGTCTCTTGTACACAGCATATACATGGATTATATTTTCTTATCCATTCAGCTACCCTATGATTTTTGATTGGAGCATTTAATCAATTTACATTTAAGGTTATTATTGGTAGTTACTTGTTTGTTGCCATTTAATTCTTTATGTCTGTTTTCCTCCCTCTCTCTGTTTCTTCCTCTTACAACAGTCCCTTTAGCATTTCTTGCAGTGCTGGTTTGGTGGTAATAAACTCCTCTAGCCTTTTTTGTCTGCGAAGCACCTGATTTCACCTTCAATTCTGAATGATAGCCTTGCTGGGTAGAGTAAGTCTTGGGTTCAGTCCCTTGCTTTTCATTACTCTGTATACTTCATGCCACTCCCTTCTGGCATGATGTGTTTCAGTTGAGAAATCAGCTGATAGTCTAATCGGAGATCCCTTGTAGGTAACTTTCTGTCTCTCTCTTGCAGCCTTCAAGATCCTTTCTTTTTCTTTAACATTTGTCATTTTAATTTTGATGTGTCTTGGTGTGGGTCTTTTGGGTTCATTTTGATTGGGACTCTCTGTGCTTCCTGGGCTTGAGTTACTTCCCCCCACCGCCCAAGTCAGGGGGGGCT
>NW_006298359.1:112365-115908 GCF_000327345.1 Myotis davidii
GTTTGTCTGACTATGTGGCTCACTCCCAACCTTGTCATGCAAGCTGTTGTGGAAGTGCTGACTGAAAAGAACAAAATACAAGACAAAATACAACACAGGAGAAACAAAACAAGAATGTACACAAGACCCCTGTAGCACCAACAAACATGCCCGGCAGAAAGGAGAGAATTATGAAAGGGAAAAGAGATCAAGAATGATAGAAAAGAGGAAAGACAAAATGTGGGGAGAAAACACAACAAAATAAACAAACAAAAACCACACAAACAAAAAAAAGGGGGAGGGCAGGAAAAGGAATATGTAGAAGCAGAGCTGTGTGTCCCACCCCTCCAAAGTGGCCAATTGGGCCCATGCTCCTCCTGATAGTTCATGATAATAGGATGTCTAATCAGAGAGGGCCTTGTGCTGTGTGGTCTAAACAGCTTGGCCTTATATGTTTGTCCTCATCCTCCTCCTATAGGTGACTGTATTCATCACACACACATGCACACACACAGCTTGTATTCCTTAGGAGTGCCTCCTGCCATCACAGGGTGCTTTTGTGGTGCACTGTCCCAAGAGAGCATATGCAGAGGGCAGTGTCAGGACTTTCTCCTGAGCTGTCCTCCCTCCCCAGGCTGAGGTGCCTATGATGTGCAGGTCTTCACTCAGCCACATGGCAAGCATCACTGTGCTTGAGAAACCATGGGACACTGGCTGGCTATTATGTAGGGCTGTCATATCTGGCATCCTTTTCCCCTCTGGGATCTGTGCTTTGTTCACTGGGTCCTGAACAGACACTTTCTGCACAGATCTTGCCTATCCCTCCAAGTCTTGGATAGACCCAGCAGCTGGCATCGCAGTCCTCAAGAAGGCTCTCACTCTGGCCCACCTTGCTCTTTGGGTCCCCATCTGAGTGGCCGGGTCTCGGTCTCCTTGATTTCCTTGCTTCTGCCTCACCTCTTATGGCTCATGTCTCCTGTTAGAGCAGTGCTCTCTCTACTTCTCCTGATCGTAGGAGTCCCAGAACTCAGAGTACCCCTAAAAATTATGAGAATTTCACTCCTCTAACTCAAAGATGTACTTTTCATATGTTCACTGGGAGGCAGTTACAGAAGAATGACCCTCATCCCCATTCCCTTGAGAATGAGGAATGAGAGATCTCAAGGGGAGTGGATTGGTAGGACAAGGGTCTCAAGGTCTGGGCAGGTCTTACTCAATGCCATTCTTGCTAAATGTTAAAATATAGCACAGTCGGGTTTGACTCCCAGTATGAGAACCAAAAAAAAAAAAATGTAGCACAGTATTTTGCAGACCAATAAACTTGACAGGAACCCGACTTGATAAGTGTAGTCAACTGTAAAGAAGAAATCAACATGTAACTGATTAAATAGTGTGTATAAGCAATGGCTTAGCCTCCCTTCTGGGAGGCAGAGCTTTGGATATGAATCCCCTATCTCCTTTACTCGCTGCAAGTAAATAAAACTACCTTGCAACAACTATGTTTTTGTTGTTGTTGTTGTTGTTGTTGTTGTTATTTATTTAATAAAGCACCTAAGTAGCACAACTTGAATTCAGAAACAAAAAATATTTCAATGTATGTCAGATACACCAAACTGTTGATGTAGCCCTAGCTGGTTTGGCTCAGTGGATAGAGTGTTAGCCTGTGGACTGAAGGTTCCCAGGTTTGATTCCAGTCAAAGGCATGTACCATAGTCGTGGGCACATCCCCAGTGGGGGGTGTGCAGGAGGCAGCTGATCGATGTTTCTCTCTCATCAATATTTCTAACACTCTATCCCTTTCCCTTCCTCTCTGTAAAAAATCAATAAAATATATATATTTTTTAAAAAAAACTCAAAATAGAAAACAGCAAAGTCTGTTAATACATTCATAAGACTTTAAAGGAAAAAAATATATTTTTCATGCTACAGGTTTTCAATCTTCCTTGGACCGCACAAAAAACACAGTACACACACTGCATGTTTTAAGAAGAGGACCATGACATCTCATTTGGACACACAGTCAGGTTAAAAATAAGACAAAACCAACACGGAAATCATCCAGCATCAGTGGCCTCTTTAAGCCCCACTCCAGACTCACAGTGTTACCTTCTGTGCCAGCATTCCTTCTCCCTTACATACAAACACACACAAATAGATATCTAGCGGTGTGTCACTGAATTAGCACGACAACATGCTTTAAAAAAAAAAAGCCAACTATTTTGCTGGATGCTGGAAGGGGGAACACGATCAGGCAAAACTTAAAGTATAGTAAATAAAGTATAATGAGATGACTGCTTCACTCACTTTACTGCAGGCCACAGGCATTGTGCTCAACCGTTAGCATAGGAACTACAGATGCCAAGAAACACCCCAACATTATTTATAAAAGAAAGATTGTACTAATGTCTATGAAGATGCCATGAGAAGATATTTAGTTTATAAAGGTAAATGAGAAAGAAACAAAACTGTGTTATACTATAACCTCAACTATTAAAAACAAATTAACCAAAAGTAGCCCTAAAAAGTTTTGGAAATTTGAAATGTCAAGTTAGTGGTTGTGTTTAAGTAGTGTATCTACAATGATCTTTTCTTCCTTTTACTTTTTTGTCTTTTCCAAAAATTTCTCTACAGAAATTTTTTAACTGTTACAAAAAAAGGAAGTCTGATAGAAGTACTGAATGAGCTTAAGGGCAGCCTGTAAGAAAGTATGTGTACATTATAAATCTATACAACATTCCAGGCCACTCTCTGAATCCACTGTGTGTGCGCAGTCACTTCCTAGAGCCTGGAGGGCTCTGGCCCCTCCTCAGCCAGGTGCAGTGCCCCCAGTTCCTGCCTCAGGGAAAATGCTGACCCAAGCAGACTTGGCATAGATTTACAAAAAGAAGCAGAAATACCCACACTTGGTAGAAACCTATTCATAGTCGGGCAGTAGCTCCTCAATACCAGAGTTAACCAAGAGGACAGATACTTTCTCCTGTCTTCTGTGCAGATGTCAAGTTTCAAAAGAGCTATCATCACAGTCACTGTAAAAAGCTAATCCTGATTTAGAAACAGAAATAAAACAGCCCTGCAACAATAGTGAACAGAGAAAAGCACATTTAGAGAATTATAAAAAGTGCTTTCTAAAAAGATAATTCCCTTTAAAACATTTATTCACTGTATACACTTTAAGGTCCCCACACCAGCTGCCCCCTGCAAATAGGGGTGGGGGGAAACTCTCCAAACACTTTCTACCAAAGTATCCACTGATTTGTTCATGCAGCAAACACTGATGAAGGCTCAGAATGGGAGAGGAACTGGGGTATCAAAGAGGAGCTAGATTTACTCCTGCCTCAAGGCAGCTCTGTCTTCAATGCAGTCATTAAAAGCAGATGCCACTGCTTTCTTACAGTCAAAGACAGTGCTGCAACTCCCATCAAATTACACAAAAGATTTTTTTTAATTAAATCTTTATTGTTCAGATTATTACATTTGTTCCTCTTTTTTCCCCCCATAAATCCCCTCCACCCAGTTCCCACCCCACCCTCCGCCCTCACTCCCCACCCACTGTCCTCATCCATA
>NW_006298359.1:116929-117875 GCF_000327345.1 Myotis davidii
CCCGGTGTTGATAAAGTGGTTTTGTGTGCTAGGTGTCCTCTAGGGCCCAGTGGTTCAGCCTACCAAATTACCTGAGGACACTTTTGATGCACCCCTTTGTGGGCTTTGTGCACAGTCTTGTTGTAGTTAAGCCTTGATTGTTGTAGGTATCACTGGGAGGAGTTGACCTCCAGGCCAATTGTCTGTGAGAATAAGCTGTGTCTGCAGTGGGAGAACTTCTGTGCTGGAGACACCCCTCCGGGGCAAGACTTGCTTCAGTGGGGCTTTGGTGCTCACTGAGTCTGCCCCCTGAGTGTGTCCTTTATGGTTCCATGGAACTGCAAACTGGATGGTCCCACTCTGACCTCTGGGTACACTGGCCTCTGGATCTCTAGGGAGGTGCTAATCTCGCCTCTGCCTTAGGCTATCCAGCAAAAGCCTCCCTGCAGGGATTAGGCAGGGCGTGTCCCACAGGATTGACAGGGCAGGGCTAGCAGGTATGGCTGCCCTCAGAGGCTCCGCTTCTCAATGTCCCGGTAATTGCTGCAAGCCCCTCCGAGAGAAAGCTACCCTCGAGTTCTGACTTATGCCAGACTGTCCTGCTTCTCCCATATGAGTCTGGGTCCCCAGAGACTCGCCTGGAACTGGAGACTCCCTCCTGATTGAAAGCAACAACCGCACCCTCAGCCGCTAGCCCACTCCATGTGCGCCTCTGTACCTTAGTATTTTACTTCCACATTGCGCCTCCTCTGAGTCCCTGTATGCTTTTCTCTTTCCTTCTAGTTGTAGAATTTCCACTCAGCCAGCCTTCCTGTGGTTCTGGATGATGTCTGTTCCGTCTTTTAGTTGTATTTTTGAAGTTGTTGTGGGAGGCAGCAATTTCCAGTGTTTACCTATGCCGCCATCTTGGTTTCTCCCGAGGCTAGGATTTTCCCCTCCAACCACACAGAGAAGCCAGGCTCTTCCA
>NW_006298359.1:119152-120232 GCF_000327345.1 Myotis davidii
TTCCCCAATGTCTGTGTCCAGTGGTTATGCTAATATGCATGTCCTTTGGTTGCTCTCTAACCACCCCCCACCTCCCTTGCCATTTGTCTCTGGATCTATTTTTGTGGGAAGCCACCTATTGTCTTCTCTTGCAGAGAGGTGTGGGCAAGGAGCCCCAATGCTGGTGACCCTTGAGCCCTGGCAAAGGTCAGGGCTGTGTACCCACTGTTTGTTGAGACAATGGTAGCCGAAGCAACTTCCCCACCAGATAGTCATGTAAATCCTTACTGATAAGATAGTCTTCCTGTTACTGGAACTTGCCTGCCTAAGGGCTATGGGTGTATCCCATAAAATGATGGCAAGGCCTGAGCACTAGCAGAGTATATCCTCTTGGGATGGGCTCTCACCTGACCCCCCAATTTCCAAATTATCTCTTGTCTTATCTCTTTCATTTGTGTGCAGCTCCTCTTCCAGATCCTGAACACTGAATCACGGGGCACGTGGGGGAACATACACATTTACACATATTTTTGTTCATCAGTTTATGTTGATCTTTATATCCCACATATGAGTGAGATCATGTGATATTTATCTTTCTCCAACTGGCTTATTTTGCTTAACATAATGCTCTCCAATGTCCATTCATGCTGTTGCAAATGGTAAAAGGTCATTCTTTTTACAGCAGTGTATTAGTCTATTGTGTAGATATACCACGGTATTTTATTTATTTATATTTTATTATTGTTTAAAGTATTACAAATAGTAGTACATATGTCTCCTTTTTCCCACATTGACATCCCCTCCCCGGCCTCCCCTACCACCCAGCACATGCCCTCACCCCTCCCAGGGTCTGTGTTCATTGGTTACCCTCATCTGAATGCATACAAGTTCTTCTGTTGATCTCTTACCCCCGCCAACCCTCCCTAGCCTTCCCACTGTAGTTTGTAGTTTACAGTGTGTTCATTATATTCCACAAATGAATGAGATTGGGTGATATTTATCATTCTCTGACTGGCTTATTTCACTTAGCATAAAGTTCTCCAGTTCCATTCATGCTGTTGCAAGTGGTAAGAATTCCTTCTTTTTCCCAGAAATGTAATA
>NW_006298359.1:120486-123286 GCF_000327345.1 Myotis davidii
CAAAGATGAGGCCCAGCTGTGAAGCAATGCAAGCAGCTGTGGGGCCTTGGGCCTTCTTTTGGAAGCTCTGGGTCTCTCTGACCCAGCTACAGTTTGTTAGGTAATTTTCAGATTGCAAAGGGCCAGGCCTTTCATATGCAAAAGCCTCTGCCACAGCTTGGGTGGGGCGGGGTCTCAGGGAATCAACAGGGTGAAGCAAACAGTTATGGCTGATCCTCAGTCCTACCCTAAGAGGCCCCGCACCAGTGTCCTGGTAATCGCTGCAAGCACCTCTGAAATAAAGCTGCCCCCGAGTTCCGACCTGAGAGAAAGCTGCCCTCGAGTTCCAACTGATGCCAGATAGTCCATTTTCTCCCCGTATGAGTCTGGGTCCCCAGAGACTCGCCCGGAACTGGAGTTCACAGCAGTCGGGAGCTTGAGACTCCCTCCCGATTGAAAAAGACAACCGTGTCCTCAGTTACCAGCCCTTTCCACATGCGCCTCTGTACCTCTGCATTTTATTTCCGCACCTCCTGAGTCTCAGTGTGCTTTTCTCTTTCCTTCTAGTTGTAGTATTTCCACTCAGGCAGCCTTCCTGTGGTTCTGGATGATGTCCATTTTGTCTTTTAGTTGTATTTTTGAAGTGGTTGGGCGAGGCAGCAATTTCTGGTATTTACCTATGCCGCCATTTTGGTTTCTCCTTGCCTACATTTCTTATCTCATCTTTTTTATGATAGCCACTCTAATAGGTGTGAGGTCATATTTCTTTGTGGGTTTGATTTGCATTTTCAGGATAGTTGGTGCTATTGAATACCTTTTCATGTTTCTGTTGGCCATTTGTATGTTTTCTTCCTCTGCCCATTTTTAATCGGGTTTTTGTTTTGTTACTGGGTTATATTAGTTCTTTACCTATTTCAGGTATTAACCCTTTATCAGATAAAAGATTTGCAAATATTTTCTCCCATCCTATACATTGTGCAGAAGACTTAGTTTGATGTCATCCCATTCTATACACTGTGCAGAAGACTTAGTTTGATGTCATCCCACTTAGTTTTGCTTTTGTTGCTTGTGCTTCTGGTGTCATAGTGAGGAAATCACTACCAAGGCAGTTGTCAGACGGCTCATTTTCTGTCGTCTCCTAGGGGCTATATGGTGTCAGGTCTTATGTTTAAACCTCTAACCCACTTTGGTTCCATTTTGTGAGAAGTGTAAGATGTTAATAACCCTCTTATGCCTGTGTTTATCCAGTTTTCCAACACCATTAACTGAAGAGATTATCCTTTTGCCCTTTGAATGTTCTTGGCTCCCTTGTCAAATATTAGTTGACCATATATGTGACAGTTTATTTCTGGGTTCTGCTCTATTGGTCTATGTGTCTATTTTTAGGCCAGTACTGTTTTTAATACTATAACTTCCTATATAATAAAAGCTTAATATACTGCCCTGCCCGAGGTCTTCACCTTTGTCTGTATCCAAAGGTAAGATATTTGGTTAATCTCTTCCCACCTCCCCACCTGCCTTTACTGTGAGATTCATCAGTCTTGTTCCATGATTCCATGCCTCTGGTTGTTTTTTTTGTTTGTTTTTTAATCCTCAGTATTGGGCTAGGACAGTGGTCGGCAAACTGTGGCTCGCGAGCCACATGTGGGCTTTTTGGCCCCTTGAGTATGGCTCTTCCACAAAATACCACAATCGAATGTACAGTGCGATTGAAACTTCGTGGCCCATGTGCAGAAGTTGGTATTTTATGGAAGAGCCACATTCAAGGGGCCAAAGAGCCGCATGTGGCTCGCAAGCTGCAGTTTGCCGACCACTGGGCTAGAAAGTGCTCAGGCGGGCCAACCCATGAAGCAAGGCAGGCTGGTGCTAGTGCTGTATCTTGGGCCTTTTATTGATAGGTTTGGGGCATGCTGATGCCAGCTGCAGCTTGTTTGAGAGATTTTAGCAAATTCTGAAGCCTGAGCCAGGACAGGCCATTCATATGGAAAAGCTGCTGCAAACAGCTTGGGTGGGGCTGGATCTAAGGAAATCACCAGGGCTGAGCAAACAGTGTGAGTCACACTGATAGCAACTCAGATATGGCTGCCAGTCAGCTCTGCAATAGGGAAGGTCCCAGCACTGGAGCAATGACCCCTGTGAGCAAGTTACCTGGGAGAAAACCATTTGAGTTCTTACCCCGATGTCAGACAATTCAGTTCTGCACTGTTTGTGTCTGGATCCCCAGAGTGATTGAGTCCAGGCAAGTTCATGCCTTAGCCCTTTATGAGGAATACCTGGGTTTCCAGCAGCCTCAGTGTCAGTTAGCCACAATCCTTGCTGGTTTTTACAGCCCATAGTTACAGGGACTTCTCTTTCCAGCTCTGGAAACTTGGGGTGGGGGTCTGCTGTGGGGATGGGACGCCCTGCTTCTCACAGGTGGCCTCCACAGAGATGATCTCCCTCCCAATTAAAAAAATGGCACACGAAAAACTAAGAAGGCGGCAGAGATAAACACCGGGAAATTGATGCCGCTCACAACAATTGATTAATACCTCAGAAAAACAATACGGACATCATCCAGAACCACAGGAAGCCTGGCTGACTGTAAATTCTACAACTAGAAGGAAAGAAAAGCACACTGAGAGCAAGAGAAGCTGCAGAAGAGAAGCGCAGAGGTACAGGGCTCGCGCGCGCGGAAAGGGGCTGGCACCCGAGGACGCGGCGGTCTTTTTGAATCCGGAGGGAGTCACAAGCTCCCGACGGCTCTGAACTCCGGTTCCGGGAAGTCTCTGGGGACCCAGGACTCAGCGGGGAGAAACGGGACTGTCTGGCAGCAGGCGAT
>NW_006298359.1:125078-133916 GCF_000327345.1 Myotis davidii
TGGCACACATGGATGTTGGATCATGTCGTTCCACACCGCCACCCCACCTACCAGTTTCAATGTGCTTTCTTCTTTACTTCTCTATTTATAGGACGTCCATTCAGTTATCTTTCAGGCAGTTCTGGATTATGGTTGTTCTGTATTTTAGTTTTAATTTTGAGGTGGTTGTGGGAGGTAGAGCATATCAGCATTTACCTATGCTGTAATCTTGTTTATTTTAAAAGTATAAATTCTTATACTTTTATTCATTATAAAATTCTTATACTTATATTCATTATAAGTAAAATTCTTATACTTATATTCATTATAAATTTTTTAAAATGTGTTTTCTTCCATCTCTTTCATCAAAGTCTGTACTTTTCAGTAAACATATCTTTTTCCTCCTTGGTTAAATTTATTTCTAATTATTTTATTGGTTTTGCTGCTATTGTTAATTAGATTTTTTAAATTTTTTCAGATGTTTGTTACTATATAAAACTCATCTGCTTTCTGTATGTTGTTTTTGTAACCTGCAACTTTGGTTCTAACATCCTTTGTAGTAAAGTCTCTTTTGTCTGGTAGAAGTATTACTACAGCAGTTTTTTTAAAATTTTCATTAGCATGAAATATTTTTTTCAATACCTCCACTTTCAGTCTTTTAATCTAAAAGACACTGTGTATCTTTTAATCGAATGTGAATCTATTATAAGCAGTATATGCCTGGATCTTTTTTTACATCCATGCACCCACCCTACTTGATTGGAGCCTTCAGTCCATTTATATTTAAAGTAATTATTCATAGGTATGTAGTTACTGCCATTTTATTGTTATGATGTCTGTGGTTCTTCTCTGCTCCTTTTTTTCTTGCTCTCTTCTCTTGGGTGTTGATGACTTTCTATAGTGTTATTTTGGATTCCTTTCTCCTCTAAATTTTTACCTGTATTGGTTTTTGGTTTGTGGTTACCATGTGCTTCACATATACCAAGCTATGTTTATAGAAGTACATTTTAAGTTGATAGTCACATAAGTTCAAATGCACCCTAAAATCACTACACTTTTTTTTACTCACCTCCCTACAGTGGTCTTTGTCATCAATTTTTACCTTTTATGTATTCCTTTATTATTTACATAATCTTACTGTTTTTTACTTTTAACCTTTATATTACCTTTGTAATTGATTGGCTCAAAACTTTTACTGTTTGCTTTGTCAGTGAAAGTTATCCTTTCCAAAATCTTATTTTTAGCATTGCCCCTTGTTTTTCTATTTAAATCTCTTTAACATCTTTCATAATGCTGGTTTAGTGGTGATAAAATCCCTTAGCTTTTCTTAATATATTTTATTGATTTTTTTACAGAGAGGAAGGGAGAGGGAGAGGAATAGAGAGTTAGAAACATTGATGAGAGAGAAACATCTATTCAGCTGCTTCCTGCACACTTGCCACCGGGGATGTGCCTGCAACCAAGGGACATGTTCCTGACCAGAACTGAACCCAGGACCCCTCAGTCCGCAGGCCGATGCTGTATCCACTGAGCCAAACTGGTTAGGGCCCTTAGCTTTTTCTTGTCTGAGAAACTCTTTATCTCTCCTTCAATATTAAATAACCTTGCTGGGTAGAGTAGTCTTGGTTGTATGTTTTCCTTTGGATATTTCATGCCAATCCCTTCTGACAGGTAATCATTCTGTTGAAAAATCAGCTTATAGTTTTATGGGAGCTGGTATGATGCAGATGTTGGTACACTTGATGTTGTGCCAGAGATTCCCTAAGCTACCCTCATTTTTTAAAATTTATTGATTTTTTACAGAGAGGAAGGGAGAGGGATAGAGAGTTAGAAACATCGATGAGAGAGAAACATCGATCAGCTGCCTCCTGCACACTCCCTACTGGGAATGTGCCCACAGCCAAGGTACATGCCCTTGACTGGAATTGAACCTGGGAACCTTGAGTCCACAGGCCAACGCTCTATCCATTGAGCCAAACCGGTTGGGGCGCTACCCTCATTTTTAAAATACATATTTTTGTTGATTTCAGAGAGGAAAGGAGAGGGGGAGATAGAAACATCGATGAGAATCATTGATCAGCTGCGTCCTGCATGCCCCCTACTGGGGATTGAGCCTGCAACCTAGGCATGTGCACTTGACAGGAATCTAACCTGGGACCCTCTATCCACTGAGCTAATCAGCTAGGGCTATCCTCATTTTTTAAATTCTGTTTTCTTTTTATTGTTCCAGTTGAGTGTTTTCTACCAGGTTGTCTTCAAGATAGCTGATTTGATCCTGTTTTGTCTAATCTGCTGTTGATCCCTCTAGTGTAATTTTCATTTTTAGTTATTGCATTCTCCAATATTGGTTGGTTCTCTTCTATGTTATTAGTTGCTTCTCTTCTCTTTTCTATCTCTTTGTTGAAGTCTTCATAGAGTTTATCTATTCTTCTGCTAACTTTGTGAGCATCCTTACAATCAGCGTTTTGAACTTTGTATCTGTTAGATTGTCTCTATATCACTTAGTTCTTTTCCTGGAGTTCTGTCCTGTTCATTTGGAACATGCTCCTTTTGTCTCCTCATTTTGGCTGTTTATTTCTGTGTATCAAGTAGATCCACTACATTTCCATCATTAAACAGTGGCTTTATGTAGAAGGTGTAGGGCCCAGTGGTGCACTCTCCCATGGTCACCTGAGCCAGGAGTGTTGCATGTGTCCTCTTGATGTAGCTGGACCTCAATTGCTGCTGGCTCATTGGTGGGTGGGGCTGACTCTCAGGATGACTGTAAGGGTCAGAGGCAACTATAGCAGATGAGCTGATATTCAGTGGCCGACCTCACGGAGGAGTCATTCATTGGGGCTCGGTTGCTAGCCAGGGTTGCCCATTAGATCCGTCAGTCATGTTGCTAGTTGCGTGTGTCTCTACTGCTCTCTGGCCACTGTGTGTTGGGTCTGGAGCCTCTTGGGAGGGACTCAAGTATGGGCTGAGGTCAGCCACCACTTCTATCAGGCTTAGGGCCTCTTGCTATAATCCACAATGTAAACCACCACTTGTGCCAGGTGTGGAAGTGCTTGGAAGAGGCTGTGATGCAAACTGAGGCTGGCTGGCACTTGTGCCAGGCTCGGAGCCACTTGGTAGGAGCTACAATGTGTGCTAAGCCTGCCGCCATTCCTGTGGGGTTAGGGAGTCTGCAACACAAGCTGAGTCAGATGCTCACAAGGTGGGTATAGAGCAGGGGTGCGCAAACTTTTTGACTCGAGGGCCACAATGGGTTCTTAAACTGGACCGGAGGCCGGAACAAAAGCATGGATGGAGTGTTTGTGTGAACTAATATAAATTCAAAGTAAACATCATTACATAAAAGGGTACGGTCTCTCTTTTTTTGGTTTTATTCATTTCAAACGGGCCGTAGTTTGCCCATGGCTAGTCTAGAGCCACTGAAAGAGGCTGGGGCCAGGCAAGTGGGTTGGGTAGGGCTAAGTCTCAGGGGGAACCTGGGATGGGGTGAACGTTAGTTTAATAGAGAATGAGATTTCACGCCTGTCTGGGCTGCGCCGTCTGGGTGGTAAAAGAACTCAACCAAGGAACAATGGCACCTACCAGTGCTTCCATCCCCTGGGAATACCCCAATCCCTGTCCTACCAGCTCAACCCTGAAGCTAATCAGCTTAATTCCTTCCAGTTGCTCCTAGGCACTTCTCAAACTGCTGCTCCTGTGGTGATTAGAGTTAGGCAGTTTGTGTGCAAGCCCTTTAAGAGCAGCATATAGGTTTCCCAAAGCCTTTTATCTCTCTAATTCAATCCCTATTGGTTTTCTTTTTAAAAATATATGTATATTTATTTCAGAGAGGGACAGAGATAGGTAGAAACATTAATGATGAGAATCACTGATCAGTTGCCTCTTACAAAGTCCCTATTGGAGACCAAGCCCACAACCCAGGCATGTGCCCTGACTGGGAATCAAACCCTGACCTCCTGGTTCATAGATCAATGCTCAGCTACTGAGCCACATCATCCAGGCTCCCCACAAGTTTCCAAAAGCTAGATGCTATGTGGGCCCCTCTCCCCAGACCTAGTGCCCTGGAATGAGGAGCCAAGATATCCCATAATCACCATCCAGTGGGTGTGGAACTTGCCCAATCTGCATCTCCAGCCCTCCTACATATCCTAATGCAGCTTCTACATTGGTATCCTTAGTGATAAGAACTCTGTTCAGCTAGTTTTTGGGTGGCTTACTGATGGATGTTCAATAATTTAGTTATAATTTCAAAGTGTTCATTGGAGATGAGTTCAGGCTGTTACCTACTCCACCGTCTTGTTTTTCCTCCACCTTGCATGATTCTTTAAATGTGCGGTTGCATTTGGTTTATTAGTATTTTATATAAAAATTTAGCACCTTATCAGAACTATTGGCCTATTAATTGTCTTTTCTTGTAGTGTCCTTTCTGGTTTTGGTACAAGGGTAATGCTGGCTTCATAAAATGAGTTTAAGAGTGTTCCTGCCTTTTCAATTTCTAAAAAGTTTGGAAAGGATTAATTCTTTACATGTTTCATAGAATTCACCAATGAATCTATCTGGTCTGGACTTTTCTGTGTTGGGAGGATTTGACATTGATTCAATCTGCTCAGATTTTCTATTTCCTCATGATTCAGTCTTATTAGGTTGTATGTTTCTAGGAATGTATTCCATTTCTTCCTGTTAACCTGGTTTATTTGACATATAATTGTCCACAGTGGTCTTTTGTGTTTCTTTGTTCTTCTGTGGTCAGTGGTAATGTAGTCTCTTTTTTTTTTAATATATTTTATTGATTTTTTACAAAGAGGAAGGGAGAGAGATAGAGAGTTAGAAACATCGATGAGAGAGAAACATTGATCAGCTCCCTCCTGCACATCTCCCACTGGGGATGTGCACGCAACCCAGGTACATGCCCCTGACCCGAATCGAACCTGGGACCCTTCAGTCCGCAGGCCGACGCTCTATCCACTCAGCCAAACCGGTTTTGGCGGTAATGTAGTCTTGATGAGAGGAAGAGACAACCTCCTTCCCTACGAGAGGAAAATTCCATTTACCAAGCTTCTTGCAGTTGGACATAGACATGAGCTTCCAACAGTCAGATGACCTCATGATGGACTGACTCAGGATGTGGTGTCACCAAGAGGCTAGGGCTGTGCAGAATTCATTTGACAAAGGTGGTGTGAATAGGAATAGTGACATCCAGTTTCCAAGAGCATCAATGATAGCAGTGCTAGCAAGTTTCCAGGGTCCATGAGTGTCAGTGGTGTGAACAATGGTGTCTGTGCCCAGGAGCAGGGGTGCATGCGGGACACAACTAGTCTCTCTCATATCAATGTTTCTCTCTCCCTCTCTCTTTCTCCTCGTTGCCCCCCCCCACACACACACACACACACCACACCACTCCCTCCCTTCCACTGTCTCTGAAAAGCAATGGAGAAAACAAAGAACATCCTCAGGTGAGTAATGACAAAAAAAATGAATAAAATAGGAGGACAATTGCACAAGTGATTTCAAATTCCATAGAGTATTCTTTGGGAAAATTCTGAGAAACAACGATGTTAGCACAAACCTGCAATGAAAAACGTTCTACGATGGAGCTGTCCTTGAGCTGAGCTTGTATAAGTGGGGAGATCTTTAAGTGGAAAAGTTTTAGAAACACTGTCTTGAATTGTGATATGAGTAGCCTAGACATAGGATCCTCCTCCAGGTCTCTAACTAGGATGTTGTAGCACCTCAACTCTTGACCATTCCCTCTTCCTCCCCACGAATGCCCCCTTTTCCCAGATCACCTTTGATGTCACTGTGGAAAATGGAATGACCTGAGTCAGAAAGCTCCAACCCTACCATGCCCTGTCTCCTGGGGAAGCCACTTCCCTCCATGGGCTTCTTTATGTCTACTAGAAAGCTATTAGGTTAGAAGGCCCAGAACCTCCCAGTACTAATCTAACACTAATAAAAGAGAAACATGCAAATTGGTGCCCACCAGCCAATCAGAGTGGCTATGCAAATTAACCCAACAAAGGTGGTGGTTAATTTGCATACGCAGGCCCAGAGCGAAGACTGAAGGCTCCAGCCAGAGTGAAGACTGAAGACTGAAGAGGCTTGGCTTCTCACTGTGGCCGGACCAAAGGCCTGGGTCCCGTGTGCCAGAGGAAAACCGGTGCTGGCAGTCAGGGGAAGGCAGGCCTATTGCATGAAATTCGGGCAATGGGCTTCTAGTATTCTATAAGTGCAAAGCTTCTAGGGCAGTGATGGCGAACCTTTTGAGCTCGGCGTGTCAGCATTTTGAAAAACCCTAACTTAACTCTGGTGCCATGTCACATATAGAAATTTCTTGATCTTTGCAACCATAGTAAAACAAAGATTTATATTTTTGATATTTTATATATTTAAATGCCATTTAACAAAGAAAAATCAACCAAAAAAATGAGTTCGCGTGTCACCTGACACGCGTGTCATAGGTCCGCCATCACTGTTCTAGGGGCACCCAGTGATTCCATGTGACAAGTGTGTAGGAGATGGTGCAGGTTAGAGGGAGGGACAACCTTAGCTCTTTATCTCAGCCACCTATCACTTTTCTGTTCCTCAAATGTATCTTTTCCATCCCTGAGTTTTTTAGTCCCTTATTCTTCCCTCATCTGGTATACTCTACCCTATCTACTCACCACAATGTTTGGTCTTGCCTCTTCTAGTTTCTGCTGAAATGTTACTTCCCCAGGGATTGACTAATCCCCCACCCTTCATCCCAAGCAAGGTGCCACTGTGGCCAATAAGCATCACATCATTGCATATTCACCCCAACCTCGGTAAACTCCATGAAAACACTTTTCTTAGTGCCCACAATAGTATAGAATTAGTCAGTATGCTCCAAGAAACAGATCCAGTAGGATGTATGTGTATATATGGAGAGAGGGAGAGAGATTGACTGACTGATTTATTTTACGGAATTAGCTTCTGCAATTGTGGAGTGATGGCAAGTTCAAAATCTGTAGGGCAGACCTGTGGACTGGAGACCCAGGGAGGAGCTGATGTTGCTGTATGTATCCAAAGGCAGTATGAGGCTGAATTCCCTCATTTTCAGGGACTTCAGTTTCCTCTTAGTCAAGGCCTACCCATGTTATCATCGAGGATGATCTGTTTTACACAGTCTGCTGATTTCACTTTAATCTCAACTAAAAATACCTTCACAGTAAGATCTAGACTGGTATTTGACCAAATACTAAGTACCACAGCCTAGCCAAATTGGCACATAATTAACCATCACAAGTACTTAGCATAAATGTATAATTATATACATATTTTATCTATATACTAGAGGCCCAGTGCACAGAATTTGTGCACTGGTAGAGAATGTGGCCTGCAGGGATCAGCCTGCTGTGGGAGCACCACTCATCCCAGTCAGCCAAGTGGCTGTGGACCCACCCTCTGTGGGAGCGCCGCTCATCCCATCAGCCAAGCGGCGCTTCCACTGTGTGTGTCATAGTGACTGGTCAACCAGTCGTTCTGGTCATTCCACCATTCAGTCGCTGGGATTTTATTATATAGGATATTTATATACCTATCATACATATGTTTATATGAGGGGAGTAAATGAACTATCCCTGTCCCACCTTTGGCTACTGAACACTTCCAGGTTGGCTCCTGTGTCCTTGATGTGTCCTTATCCTTTGACTGAGCACTAACAACACAACATGCCCAATGCTAGAGTGTTTCTTATGCATGTATCATAATTTATTTGACCATCATTCTATTGTTAGGTAGTTTTTTATTTTTGGTTCATTTTCTATTATAGGTATCCTCCATTTTCTGAAAGTTTCTCCATTGTACCTACATTAATATGGTAAGTGTTTTCCATAAAAGCAAACATCCTCTTCATTTTTCTTAGGCTAGCAAAAAACAGGTACAAATGTAGATCTTTCATAAAAGTGAAGTGGCAGCCTGGTCTGTGTGGCTCAGTGGTTGAGCATCAACCCAGGAACCAAAAGTCAGCAGTTCAATTCCCAGTCGGGGCTTATGCCTGAGTTGTGGGCTTGATCCCCAGTAGTGGGCATACAGGAGGCAGCCTATTGATGTTTCTATCTCTCTCCCCCTCTCCCTTCCTCTCTGAAATCAATATCATTGATTGGCTCCCTCCTACACAGCCCCCACTGGGGATTGAGTCTGAACCCTGGGCATGTGCCCTGACCAGAAATCAAATCATGACCTCCTGGTTTATGGGTTGACAGTCAACCACTGAATCACACCAGCCAGACAATAAAAACATTCTTTTTTAAAGTGAAGTGGCATACATGACCTTTAAGGAAGTAGGGAAACTTCACGACACCATTTCAGCTTATAAAAGGTTTCATAGGAATGCACTACTTTTGGATAGTGGTGTAAACAAGCATATAATAGTACTAGCATGTAAAGTTTCATATATGAAAAAATTAAAGACAGTAAAATGATCCCATCACCAACTTTAGTAATTATCTCTCCCTTAGAGAATTACAGCAGCCTGGACAGGGGTTAGGATTAGTGTGGGAACAGTTTTCAATAGTAACATACATGTACAGTAGTGAAATACAGGTTCTCCTCCCCATCAATTGACGGTGGCTCTGAGCATGCCCTTTGGCTGTGGGGTGCTATGAAACCTCAGAAGTATTAGAATGACTCACTGGGAAAAATAAAGAAGCAATTAACCCAAAATAAGGTTTAACAACACACACTTACCTCACAGCACTGTGGGCCAGCAGTCCAAGCATAGCCACTGAACTGTCTGCCTCAGGCTATACACAAGTATGCAACCAGAGCTGGATCTGAAGGCTCAACTAGGGCAGGATCTACTGCCAACCTGACTTATACATTTGTTGACAGGATCCAGTTCTT
>NW_006298359.1:133969-139901 GCF_000327345.1 Myotis davidii
GGCCTGAGGGCCTCAGATCCTCAAGGGCAGTTGGACAGGAGACACCACTCAGTTTTCTACCACGTGGGCCACCCGCTTCCTCAAAGACAGTGAAGGAGAGTCTCTTCCAAGAAGAAAGAGATTTGATAACCTCCTCATGGATGTGATATCCTTTCACCTGTGCCATATTCTATTGGTTAGAAGCAAGTCACTAGTGCAGCCGGTGTGGCTGAGTGGTTGAGTATCAACCTATGAACCAGGAGGTCACGGTTTGATTCCAGGTTAGGGCACAGGCCTGGTTGTGGGTTCTGTCCTGTGTGAAAGGTGCAGAAGGCAACCAATCAATGATTCTCTCTTATCATTGATGTTTCTATTTCTCTCTCCTCCTTTTCTCTCTGAAATCAATAAAAAAAAAAATTTTCCCCCCAAAGAAGCAAGTCACTGGATCCATCCCAAACTCAAGGGGAGGGGATTTCACAAGAGTGTTTATACCAGTGTAAGAATCACTGGGAGCCACTGGAGAAGTCTGCTTACCACACAGCAAATAGCTGACACCCTAACACAGAATGCTTGGTGCTTAAGCAGTTTGTGTCTCCTCATCAAAAAGGCTACTCAGAGTGAATATGAGGCAGGATCCTCCAATGCCACGTACCCCACCCTGCATGTCCATAGGGTGCCCAGTTTTCTCCACTACAGAATAACAGAAGGAATGGGACTCATGTCTTCTCTTTACTTGCTAACATTAAATTGAAAATTTCCCAGGTAGCCTGTTTCTTAACTTACAGCATATGATATGGTTTTTCACCTGAGTCCTGTTGAACAACAGGAAGTGACTCCAAAGGGACCTGCTTTGCATTGCAACAAAAAAATTAAGATACTTAGGAATAAACTTAACCAGGAGATAAAAGAACTGTATTCAGAAAACTACAGGACGTTGAAAAAATAGAGGAAGATATAAATAAGTGGAAGGATATACCATGTTCATGGGTTGGTAGAATAAACATCATTAAAATATCCACACTACCCAAGGCAATCTACAGAATCAATGCAATCCCTTTTAAAATACCAAGGGCATATTTCACAAATCTAGAACAAATACTCCAACAATTTATATGGAACCAAAAAAGGCCTCAAATAGCCACAAAACAAGTTTCAATAAATTTAAGAATGAAATCGTATCAAGTATTGTCTCTAATTACAATAGTGTGAAATCAGAAATCAAGTACATGAAGGAAATTGAAAAACTCACAAATACATGGAGGCTAAATGACACACTATGAAACAATGAATGGGTTAACAATGAAATCAAAGAAGAAATCAAATGATACCTTGAAACAATAAAATGAAAATACAATGACCCCAAATCTGTGAGACAAAGCAAAAGCAATTCTAAGAGAGAGCTTCTTAGCAGCACAGGCCTACCTCAAGAAAAATCTGAAATAAACAAACTTACACCTAAAGGAACTAGAAGAACAAAAACAAACAAAGCCAAAGTGAGTAGAAGGAAGGAAATAATCAAGATCAGCATAGAAATAAACAAAACTCTAAAAAAATAATACAAAAGATCAATAAAACCAAGACCTGGTCTTTAAAAAGATAAAATCGATAAAACTTTACCCAGACTCATAAAGAAAAAAAAGAGGATCCAAATAAATAAAATCAGAAATGAAACAGAAGTGACATCACTGGAATACAAAAGATTATAAGATAACTAGTGGCCCAGTGCACACATTCGTGCACATTGAAAGGAAATTAATTAGAAGAAATATTTTAATATCATTATTCGCTCTCTCTCTATAATAGAAGTGTCAACCTAATTCATGATCGACAATGACAGATGGAAACACATGCATTCAATTGGCACCAGCAAGAGCTTCATATATATCGTGCATGCACGAGTCAACTTAGCCTTTTATCCTGCAGCCAGGGCAGGGTGCCGCCCGCAGGCCGCACTTGCCTGATCGCAGGTCCCCGCGGCAACCTGCGAGCAGGCCCTACTGGGTGCTGCCTGCTGTGGGCGCTTGCCTGCTTGCCAGTCGCCAAGGCAATACCTGCTGGGCTCACGTTGCCAGGGTGACGCTGCCAGCGTCCTGCCCTAGCCGCTATGGGTGCCGCCACCTTTGTTGCAGAGTGATGGTTAATTTGCATATTACTCTTTTATTAGATAGGATAAACTTGCTTAATTAGACCTGCTTTCTGATTGACACTTTTTCCAGCCTAGTGAAGCATCCCAACTTCTTTTTCAGGTAATTTCAAGGTCTACCATTTCTTTTCTTTTTTAAATATATTTCTTTATTGATTTCAGAATGGAAGGGAGAGGGAAATAGAGAAACATCAATGATGAGAGAGAATCATCGATCAGCTGCCTTCTGCATGCCCCCCACTGGGGATCGAGCCCACAACCCGGGCATGTGCCCTTGGTTGCATGGGCCATGAAGTTTCAATCGCACTGTACATACGTACCCGCATGTGGTATTTTGTGGAAGAACCACACTCAAGGGGCCAAAGAGCCGCATGTGGCTCGCGAGCTGCAGTTTGCCGACCACTAGGGTAGGGCAAGGTCCATCATTTCTGACTTCTTTTCAGTCGGGTCAAATTTCTAAGCTTTCTAAATCTCCATTTTCCAGACAATGAAAAGAAAATAGGATCCCACCGAACCCTCCTATCTACCTAAACCAGGACTTCTGTGAGGATCAAATGAGATGAGGCACAGGAAAACACTTCACAGACACTTGGTTAAAGTGTAAAATGTTTCCACCTGTGTTCTCGGGCTGAAGAAACCGCAGAGGCTAGTCGTCACTAGGAAGAGGAAGCTGGGCGTTGCTATGTCATTACCCAGCGCCCACAGTGACCATTTCTGGGCTGGGCTGTGGGTTGCATTTTGCACCACAGGGTCTCGGCAGTGTTGGCTGCGATTTGGTGGGGTGTCGCTCAGGGTGGTGGCAGAGCCTGTGTCCCACTTGGGGGATGCTCAGTGATGCTTTGTCAGCGCCAGGTCCGCAGTGCCGTTTCTCTGCGCACATCACAGCAGCTCCTGCGTTGAGCATCTGCCCCCCGATGGTCACTGCACGTCATAGCGACCAGTCAGACAGTGGGAAGGACACTTAGCATACTAGCCTTTTGCATATATAAATACTATGAGTCTTGGCTGGTATGGCTCACTTGGTTGAGCATAGTTCCATGCACCAAAAGGTCACCAGTTCAATTCAGGTTGTAATTCTATCCCCAGAAGGGATGTATATGGGATGCAGAAATTGATGTTTCTCTCTCATATCAATGTTTCTCTCTCTCTCCCTTCCTCTCTCTCTAAAATCAATACAAACATATTTCAAAAAAAGAGTAGGTACAGCCCTAGCCAGTTTTGCTCAGTGGATAGAGCATCAACCTGCGGACTAAAGGATCCTGGGTTCAAATTCAGTCAAGGGCCCATGCCCAGGTGGTGTGCTCAGTCCCCAGTGGGGAATTTGCTGGAGGCAGCAGCCGATCAATGATTCTCTCTCGTCATTGATGTTTCCATCTCTCTCTCCCTCTCCCTTCTCTGAAATTAATAAAAATATATATAAAAAATAAAATTTTAAATTACCCATTTTTTTAAAAAAGAATATGTTTAAAAAATACTATGAATAATTATATACCAATAAATTAGATTATCTGGAAGATGGATAACTTTTTAGAAATATACAGCCTTCCAAAACTTAGTAAAAAAGAAACAGAAAATCTGAACAGAATAATAACTACTAATAAAATCAAATCAGTAATCAAAAAACTCCAAATAAACAAAAGTCCAGGACTGAATGATGTCACAGGTGAATTTTACCAAACATTCAAAGAATACCTATCCTCATACTCCAAAAAATTGAGGGAAGACTCCCAATCTCATTTTATGAGACCAGCTTTACCCTTATTCCAAAACTAGACAAAGACATTACAAAAGAAAGAAAAATATAGACCAGTGGTCGGCAAACTCGTTAGTCAACAGAGCCAAATATCAACAGTACAATGACTGAAATTTCTTTTGAGAGCCAAATTTTTTAAACTTAAACTCTATAGGTAGGTACATTGTTATTAACGTAATTAGGGTGCTCCTAAGCTGGCCTTTGCTAAAAACATCCTCAGTCTGATTGAGGTACGTTCGCTGAGGTCAATCCCTTCCAACTCTCCCATCCACACTCATCTTGTATACTTGTTTCGTCTATCTGTCAACCGCGCGCGATATGCAGACATGAATAGCACTAACCACTGCACAATGAGACTGCTGACTGACTGGCTCACTCAACTTGTGCATGAGTCACACGCGCCTCCCAGGTGCTGCATATCCCGTGGCCCGCCTGCCTGCGCCGCGTCTTCTGTCGCCCGACCGACTTGACACCCCCCACTTCTTCTAATGCCACTTCTTCAAAATAGACTCGCCCAGGCCGAAAACCGACTTCTGCGCATGGGCCACGAAGTTTCAATCGCACTGTACATGCGCGCCTGCACGTGGTATTTTGTGGAAGAGCCACACTCAAGGGGCCAAAGAGCTGCATGTGGCTCGTGAGCCAAGGTTTGCCGACCACTGCTATAGACCAAAAGCCTGATGAACAGATGCAAAAATCCTCAAATATTGGTAAATTGAATCCAGTAGAATGTTAAAAAGATCACAAACCATGGTCAAGTGGGATTTATTCCTGAGATTTATTCCTGAGATTAGTTCAATATCCACAAATCAAATAACATGATACACCACATTTAAAAATGATGGGTGAAAATCATGTGATCATATCAATAGATGCAGAAAACGCATTCAACAAAATCTAGCATCAATCTGACTGGTTTTGCTCAGTAGTTGGTTGTCAACCCATGAACCAGAAGGTCACAGGTCAATTCCCGGTCAGGACACATGCCCAGGTTGCAGACTTGATCCCCAGTAGGCAGCTGAGATCCTCTCTTATCATTGATGTTCTATCTCTCTCTCTAAAACTAATAAAAACATTTTTTTAATCCAACATCCGTTTATGATAAAAACTCTCAGCAAAGCTGAAATAGCGGGGACTTACCTCAACATGATAAAAAGCATATGTGACAAGCCCACAGCTAACATGATACTCAACTGGAAAAAGCTGAAAGCATTTTCCTTATGATCAATGTACCTGTCCAATTTCCCAACACCATTTATTGAAGAGACTGTCCTTACTCCATTGTATGCTCTTGCCTCCGTTGTCAAATATTGAGTTGAATGGCTTGGATCGATTTCTGGATTCTCTGTTCTGTTCCATTAGTCTATATGCCTGTTCTTGTGCCAGTACCAGGCTGTTTTGAGTACAGTGGCTTTGTAGTATCTGGTATTGTGATTCCTCCAACTTTGTTCTTCTTTCTCAAGACTGCTGTGGCTATCCAAGGTCTTTTATTGTTTCCATATAAATTTTTGGAGCGTTTGTTCAAGATCTGTGAAATACGCCGTTGGTATTTTAATAGGGATTGTATTGAATCTATAGTGAGTCATCAGCTGTTAAAGTGTGTATACATTTTTTGGGAGACACCCTGGGTATACACACTTTTAATAATTATAAAGGCAGTGTTTATACTTCAACTGTATTTTCAAACTTCTAGTAGCATTTCAGGATGAATTTCCTTTATTCAAAGCTTAGTCTGGCTAAAAAGAAAGAAACATCAATTGAGCTACCAGCTGTTAAAATGTGTATACATGTTTTGGGGACACCCTGTAGATGAGAGGATTAGAGTACAGAATCAAAAATCCAGAAATAGATCTAACTATGAAGGAATTTCACACATGACAGGAATTTCTCATTCACCTAATCCAGCGGTTCTCAACCTGTGGGTTGCGACCACTTTGGGGGTAGAACAATGCTGGGGTCGAGCCCCAGCAGGTCCAGGGGTCCCCAAAGGTGTGGACGGAGAATGACACAGAGGCAGCGTTCAGGTGATCATCATAGCTGGGTTCTCTTGTCAGGGT
>NW_006298359.1:140354-141700 GCF_000327345.1 Myotis davidii
GAAACAGCAAGGATGGACCGGCTCCCCGCAGAACAACCCTTTCACAGGGGTCGCCTAAGACCACTGGAAAACACATATATAATTACATATTGTTTTTGTGATTAATCACTGTGCTTTAATTATGTTCAATTTGTAACAATGAAATTGGGGGTCACCACAACATGAGGAACTGTATTAAAGGGTCGCGGCCTTAGGAAGGTTGAGAACCACTGCCCTAATCCATCTAATGCGTCCTGTTCAGTACAGTAACAACAAGCCCCATGTGGCCACTGAGCACCTAAAATATGCCTCGTCTAAACTGAGATGTGATGTAAGTAAAATATACACCAAATTTCAAAGACTTGGTAAAAAAACAAGAACATAAAATATCTCATTAACAATTGTTTAAAATTAATTACATGTAAAAATATTTTTTTATAGAAAGGGTTTAGTTGGTGAAATTAAATTTCACCTATGTTTTTTTTTACTTTTTAAAAATGCAGCCACAGATAAAAATCTTGAGTGGTTTACATTATATTTCTAATGGACAGAACCACTCTTAAGGAAAAATAAAGAGAGATGGCGGCATAGGGAGTAGACCTGTGCGTGCTGCCTCCCACAAAATCGACACTACCAACTATAAGACAAACAACCACCATTCGGAACCATGGGGAAGTTGGCCCAGTGGAAGCTCTACACCTGGAAGGAAAGAAAGCACAGTGAGACTGAGTAGGAGCTACAGAGGCGCCAAAGACAGAGGTACACAGTCACACTCCAGGCAGGCTGCAACTGGATGCACGGGTTTTTTTCATTCGGAAGCGGTTACGAACCCTCGAATCCTCTGGGCTGGCTCGGGGCGGGTCTCCGAGGCGCCAGGCTCCACGGGGAGAGACGGCACAGACCTGCAGCGGTCGGAGAGTGGAGAGGCTCTGGCGCGCGGCTGCTCACGGGCACTGGGGGACACGAAGTCCCGGTGTCCCAGAGAGGCGAGGAGCCGCGGAAACACCGCCATTGCTGTTTGCCCCACCCTGGCGGTTCCCTGAGACCCCACCCTACTCAATTTACAACCCCATCCAGGCTGTGCCAGAGGCATAAGAGGAAACACCTCCGCTTTTACAAACTCTCGAATCCACTGAGCTGGTTCGAGCGGGATCATGAGCCACCGGACCCTATGGGGAGAGGCGGCACAGCCTTGCAGTGGTCAGAAAGCGAGGGAGGCTCTATTGTGCGGCTGCTCGCTGGCACTGGGGGACTGAAGCCCCCGTGTCCCGGAGAGGCGAGGGGCCGCAGAGTCGCTGCCATTGCTGTTTCCTCCACCCTGGCGACTCTCTGAGACCCAGCCCTAATCAATTTACATCCCCATCCAC
>NW_006298359.1:141864-146497 GCF_000327345.1 Myotis davidii
GGCCCAGAGAGGCAAGGAGCCGTGGAGGCGCCATTGCTATTTGATCTGCCCTGGTGACTCCCTGAGACCCTGCCCTACTCAATTTACATCCCCATCCAAGCTGTGCCAGTGGCACAAAGAGACCCACCTGCACTTTTGCAGCATAACCCAACAAATTGCAGACTTCAACTCCTCGCACCCATAAGAGACACGCACTCAAGAAGCAGACCCAGGAGAACCAAGATGGCGGTGTAAGGTACAGAGGTGTGCGTGCTGCCTCCCAAAACAACATCGAAACTACCAACTATAGGACAATCAGCTATCATTCGGAACCATGGGAAAGCTGGCCAACTGGAAGCTCTACAACTGGACGCATAGAAAGAAGAGCAATGAGACTGAGTAGGATGTGCAGAGACACCAAGTACAGAGCCCAACCCAACAAACCGCAGATTTCAACTCCTCGCATAGAAAGAAGAGCAATGAGACCGAGTAGGATGTGCAGAGGCACCAAGTACAGAGCCCAACCCAGCAGGCTGCAGATTTCAACTCCTCACATCTGGGAGGGACGCACTCGGAGGGGCGGAGTCGGGTCCGGGGTGGGTCGGGGACAGGCCCAGCTGGGCCGGCGATGTGGAACCGCTGTACCAGCAGGCGCACAAGCATGCCCACCGGTTCCAGTCTCGCATGGGACGCTGGGGGACGGCAGACGGGCAGTCTGTGCACTTGGTGGAGGGCGAAGTCCGAGCAGGCGTACTGGATGTTCAGCCACCAGGAAAGCCTGGAGATTTTGTCGGGTGGGGAGCCACCCGACAGGGTACAGAGTGCCAAACTTAGTGTTTCCCCGGTGAGGCCGGGACAGCCCCGGTGAGGTCAGGATGCCCCGGAACGGTCGAGATGGCCTGGGTGAGGTTGAAACAGCCCCAGTGAGGTTGGGACTGCCCCGACGAGGTCGGGACGGCCCCAGTGGGGTTGAAACAGCCCAGTGAGGTCAGGATGGCCCCGGTGAGGCCGATACAGCCGCGGCGAGGTCAGGAGGGCCCCGTGAGGCTGGGACAGCCCCAGTGAGGTCAGGATACCCCCGGAATGGTCGAAACGGCCCCGGAATGGTCAAAACGGCCCCGGTAAGGTTGAAACAGCCCCAGTGAGGTCGGGACAGCCCTGGTGAAGTTGAGATGGCCCCGGTGAGGTTGAAACAGCCCCAGCGAGGTCGGAATGGCTCCGGTGAGGTCGGGACGGCTCCAGTGAGGTTGGGACAGATAATGGGGACCAGTATAGACTGATGATCAGGTGTAGAGACAGAGCAGCATTGAACAGACTGTCAAACTACAGTGGGAACCCTGGGGAGGGTTTGGGCGGGGGGTGGGGGGGTCAAGAGATCAACCGAAGGACTTATATGCATGCATATAAGAATAACCAATGGACACAGGATACTAGGGGGTAGGGGCCGGGGGAATGTCAAGGCGGGGGGGGAGGAGACATATGTAATACTCTTTGTAATACTTCAAGCAATAAAAATTATTTAAAAAAATAAATAAATAAAAGATAAAGAGTTAAATTTAAAAATAAAAAATACTATACAAGAACCTAGGAAAGTAAATTAGAATCTGAGGATCAGGATGGATTTCTTAATGAGGACAACTTGTCACATGTACACATGTACGTAGAAATAGATAAAAAGACAAACAACCCCATAGGAAAAGCAGGCAAAGAGCAGGATTGGAAATGCACAGAAAAACAAATCCCAGTGACAAAGAACAAAAAGATACTCTAAATTACTAAGAGGAAATGTAATTTAAGTGACTAAGACATCTCTTTACTGGTTGGGGGGGCGGCCAACACAGATGATACTGTCAGAGATGTGGGAAAAATAACAGGCTCCTGAAAAACCAACATCCCAATACCCATTAAAATTAAAGCTATAGAACACCCTTCAACACAGGAACCATTCTCAGAGTAAGAAATCCACTATATGTATTGACATATGTTCAAAGAATCTGTATTGTAACACTATTTATGCAGCAGCAAAAATTAAAAAAGGAAACTAAGAAACATTTAATAAATTAATAAATGCCATCTGCTGATAAAAGGCCGAAAAATGTATGGTACCTGCAACATAAGTTAGGCAATCAGTAAAAACGTTAAATGAAAAATATTCGCAAAATTTTTTACACTTGAAATATCACCACTGGCTCTGTGGTACGGACAGACTATCTCATAACATGCTGGTGCAGGCATAAATAGGTTCAACCTTATGGGAAGACTCTATTAGACGTTTAAATGTCCATGCCTTTTGATCCAGCAGCCCAACTTCCAGAAATCTATCTTATTACTTTACTAGAGGCCCGGTGCATGAAATTCATGCATGGCTGCGGTACCTAGGCCTGGCTGGCGATCGAAGCATGAGTGTCTTGCATGGAAAGGCAGGTCCTAGCTGACCTCTGGGCCCCTCAACCCTCACGCACCCCCTTCTGCCTGAGTCACGGTGCCCAAGTCTCCATGCACAGATGTGGTGAGCGTGGCCAGACACTGTAAGCCAGAGTGCAGCTTGGGCCTCTGGGGTGCCCAATGGTGCCATACAGAAGCCAGGCAGGCAGCGCACTCTCTCCTGGTCAGCCTCACAGACCCTCACCCGTGGCAACCCATGGGGAACCCGACAAGCCCCTGTGGTTCCAGTGGCTGCAGCCCACTCACCTGGAAGAGGCCACATGGGTGCAGGGCTGGATCCTCGCAGGTGCCCAGCACCTGAACATGGGGGCTTCCTTGGCACGCGAGCCCTGGCGTCCCAGGGGAGGGTAGGAGGGGGAGTGAGAGCGAGCTTGGCAGACCCCCTTCATTCTCACTGCACTTCCATCCCCATCACCCCTGCCCTCAGGTAGCAGGCCCCCGTCTGGGTGCTGCAGGAGGTTGGTTGCCACCACCCAACCCTAGCTCCCCATCCCAGCTTGGGGCCCCACCCTGATTGAGTGATCAGGGCCTGCCGGCCACTGTTTTTGGGGTGATTGGTCAGGGCCGGGCCCCCTGCCAGGCTCTCAGAGTGCCTGGGAGCTGGGCAGCAGCCCTACCCACCGTTGCCGCCGCTGGTTGCTATCTGCGGGGCAATTGGTGGGGCAATCAGGCCCCTGCTCACCCGCCTTGGATTGGTGCCACCCACTCACTTGCCCCACCATCCACCATGGCCCCGCTCTCGTCAGGGCCCATGGGGGTTGGAAGCACCTCCATTGCCACCCGTTGCCAGCACTGTGTTGCCAACACCCGCCATGTTCCGTGCCACCCCCTGGTGGTCAGCACACATGATAGCGAGCAGTCGAGTTCCCAGTCAAACACCCGTCAAACAATTTGCATATTAGGTTTTTATTATATAGGATGGCATGACAATCTAAACATACCTGTGCAAATGTATCAAATCATTATGTTGCACGTCTTAAGCTACTACTACATTGTATGTCAATTATATCTCAAAACTGAGGGGAAAGATATATGTACAAGGATGTTCACTATAGCCTTCATTTAGTAAGACTTGGAAAGAATCTAAATGTGTACTCTAAATAAAATAGTTGAGCAAGTTATGTCTACAGAATAAAATAATAACACAGGCTGAAAAAGAATGAGGTAGCTTAATATTACTGAACTAAGACAGAAAATAGTATAAAATACAAAAAGCCCAAACTGAAGACTGTCTATGTTTGAAATTTTTCAAAATTAAGGGAGTGGGGGGGAGGAATTAGGTACATTGCCTTTTTCTAAGAAATCTGAACAGTTGAAACCTCTCCACCTGTACTGCTAATATAGCTATTTCTTCTATACGATTCATTAATTTCAAGCCATCTTCTACTCTCCTTTCCTGATATAAAAACAATATTTAAAATGTTTATAAATCTTCATCTCATTAAAAAAACCCATCTCATTATAATTCAGTTTTTGCATCCCTCGGCATAAATCAGCATTACAACACTCATCACTCTCCCTGCAAAGCCAGGCTACCTTAGAATTGAGGCATTTTGTGAACTAGAACAAGTACTGCTGCTACAATTTCTAATGGCCCAATAGCAATGATGGAGTTAATAAATGTCATTTTCTCAAGTTTAATCCTCTTCAATCATTGGCTACTGAAAAGAAAAGTGAGCAAAAGAACAGTAAAGAAAAAGTAGACCGCCTGTATTTAGCACGTGTGATCACAAATCTTTATAACTCGCACATCTGAATATTTTCTGCAAATACATAGTTTCTGGCTCCCAGGATGAGGCTAAACGCCGAGCACTGTTTGTAAAGAGCATCCCAACTTACACGGGCCACTGCCGGGCCTCTGGCCACCGCCCTGGAGGGAACATCAGAACAGGTGCCTCCGTCAGTCCGACCCCGCAGCCAGGAGCGCGGGAGAGGAGGCGCTACCCTTCCGCACCGCAGGGCCCACTCCGGGGGCACAGGATCACAGGGCGAGAGGCACGAAGCCCACGGCTGGGAGGATTCACTCCCAGGTGGTCAAGGCTAACGCTAACCCAGTCGGAAGTGACGTGTCCACTGAGACCTGCAGGTCCGCCCCGTAAATGGCCGCCGCAACTAGGCAGCTTCTCCCGGACTGGCCAGCCGAGGCAGGTGTAGCTCCAATCCGCCCCCGCCCGGCCACGGCAGCTCCCTGCGCCACCCAGAACCCACC
>NW_006298359.1:146899-154816 GCF_000327345.1 Myotis davidii
ACCCCGCCGTGCCCCCTTCCCGCCGCCGCTCCCCTCCCCCTTGAAACTGACGTCGTCCCCGCGGGTCTCGGCTGCGCCCCGGCTGCGGGCACCCCACCTTCAGTCCTCTCCGCTCCTGGACGCGCACCCCTCCCTCCCGGCCAACCTCTCCCCTCTCCAGCCCCGGCGCCTGACCGGCCGGGAGAAGATGGAGACGGGGGTGGGACCGAGCTGTGGCCCACGCTCAGGAGGGGGTCGCCAGGTGGGGCCCCGGTCAGTGTAGACGCCAATGAGGACGTGCCTGGAGTTGGCGCTTCGGCAGACACGAGGAACAGGGAGAGAAAGGTCCAGCGCGGAGGCGCCGCGGCCCCAAGTCCTCGCCTCCTTCCCTCGCCTCCCCGTGCTTTCCCGCCCCGTTGCAGCCCAGTCCCTCGCTGCATGCAGTTGGGTCCGCCAGGGGGGAGGCCGCCCTGTGCCGGAGACCGGGGCCTTAGGTGTGGACGCTTCGCGGGCTGCACAATCTCCTGGCCGAGGGAGGAACTGAGATTCGAATTAGTTACTACAAATTAAAGACCTCATGTGCGCCCTCAATGTATGCAGGCATGAGGGTCATTATGAACCCAGGTCCCTCTCAACACAGGCCTACCCAATTGCTTTCCCTCCGTCCGGCCCCACGCAGGGAGGGAAGGTGGACAGGAGGGGTCACCAAGATAGAGAAATCAGCCGTTCTTGGGTGAACGTGATGTTTGACCAGCAGAGGACCAGCCTTCTGCTCTAGACACCTCTTTGATACACTTCTCGTTCTTCGGAGGCTTCCCTTGAGGGAGATTTTGATTGCCTCTTTACTTTTCTTCCCCAGCCATCCAATACCCACCAGCTGGACCCACAGTGTGTCCAAGGAATTCGTTATTGATAGCTGTTTCATAAGACTCCAGTCACTGCTGAATATTTAAAAGAGACTTTTCGGCCCTCTTTTCAAGAAGTTGAAGTTATTGGCCTGGGCTCAGTAATACACTCTTTAGTATAGTTGCCATGAATTTATCACTTTTCAGTAGTTCTAAATGTCCAAATGCACAAATAGAATTGGGATATTGTATAAATCGTTTCATTCCAAGAGAAGGGCACACTTCCTCTAGAGCAGTGGTCAGCAAACTGCAGCTTGCGAGCCATATGCGGCTCTTTGGCCCCTTGAGTGTGGCTCTTCCACAAAATACCGACTTCTGCGCAGGGGCCATGAAGTTTCAATCACACTGTACGTGCGCACCTGCACGTGGGATTTTGTGGAAGAGCCACACTCAAGGGGCCAAAAAGCTGCATGTGCCTCACGAGCCACAGTTTGCCGACCACGGCCCTAGACTAATCTGATAAAAGGAAGAATCATATCAGACTTTCCTAAAAAGAAGAGGTTGTTACCCTTGCCTAACTAATTCTGCTTATTATTATTTAAAAGAAAGAACAGTGGCAGAGAATCTGGCTTAGGCTCCAGTGGACTACTGCAACAAAATTCTGTGACGTTAAACTTTAAAATGTATCTAATTTAAGAAATCTTAATACTTTGATTTTTATAGCACTGCACTTTCTCAAACTCCTTTTTCATCCGTTAGAAAAATATGTCAGACTAGGCATAGAACAGGGGTGGGGAACATCGGCCCATGGGCCATATAAGGCCTGCAAAATCATTTGGTCTGGCCCTGTCAGGGCATTAGGTGTGAGTTAATTAAATGTTTGACAAATATAGCAATTATTTTTCTTTTATTGTTTCCTTTTTTTTTTAACAAGCTAATTTTTAAGTTGATAATTTTGTATGACCCACAAATGATGTTATAAAGATCCAAATGGCCCTTGGCAGAAAAAAGATTCCCCACCCCAGTCTAGAAAATTGGTTTTACGATACAAGTGGGATGGGCCTGGATCAGTAGTATGTTGGGCTACAGTTAAGGGAAGCCTCTGTTTCTAACAAGGGAAAGCAGAGGCAAAAGACAAAAGAGATGGGGAGGTGGGGAGGAAAAATCAGTTTGCTGCATAGGAAAAAACATTAGATTGATGGCTGGGAGTCACAAGTTTTGGAGCTAGAGAAACAAAAGCGAGGTTGAATCTAATGGAAGAAAAGATGTAAAATACCAACATGGGGCTAAATCTAGAATTAGGGTTTTACATGTGGGTAAATGTTGGGGCAAGGATGCAGAAAAAGAAAGATTTAAACCTCCAACTAACATTTTTCTCTGCCTCCTTCCTATCCCTAAGTTAAATAATGGCAGAGACGAGTCTGTTAGAGGCTGGGGCCTCTGCAGCATCCACCGCCGCAGCTCTGGAGAACTTACAGGTGGAGGCCAGCTGCTCTGTGTGCCTGGAGTACCTGAAGGAGCCTGTCATCATTGAGTGTGGGCACAACTTCTGCAAAGCTTGCATCACCCGCTGGTGGGAGGACCTAGAGAGGGACTTTCCTTGTCCAGTCTGTCGAAAGACCTCCCGGTACCGCAGTCTCCGGCCTAATCGTCAACTAGGCAGTATGGTGGAAATTGCCAAGCAGCTCCAAGCTGTCAAGCGGAAGATCCGGGATGAGAGCCTCTGCCCTCAGCATCATGAGGCCCTCAGCCTCTTCTGCTATGAGGACCAGGAGGCTGTATGTTTGATATGTGCAATTTCCCACACCCATCGGGCCCACAATGTCGCACCACTGGATGACGCCACACAGGAGTACAAGGTGGGGAACCAGACACATGAAGTCAATGTGGGGCAAAGGGAGGAATACAGCAGAGGGAGGCTCTCTAGATAGAGGATCGTAAGCTCCTGAGAGCAAGACTATGTCTGGGTCTCACTCTGTAGTTCCCTCTAACATACATACACAGGGGACACAAAGTACATCTGCCCAGTTATCCCCAAGCATGAAGAACAGTGGTGAGGAGTACCCCAAAATTTCTCTCTGACCTTTCTAACACATTAGAGCATGAGGGATCTTGGACTATAACATCCTATATAATAAAGAGGTAATATGCAAATTAATCCTCATCCCCTCACAAGATGGTTGCCTACGACTGGACAAGCAGGCTGCATTGAGCGACCAGGCCAGTAGGGGGGTTAGTGGGGGAGGGATGACCAAACGACTGAACAGCAGGCTGCATGGGGTGACCAGGCCAGTAGTGGGGTTAGTGAGGGGCGACCAGGCTGGCAGGGGGGACGGCAGTTAGGGGCAACCAGGCCAGCAAGGAAGGCAGTTGGGGGTGACCAGGCCGGCGGGGGCGGGGGCAGTTAGGAGTGACCAGGCCAGCAGGGATCTATATAAAAGCCTAAGCCACCGTTCGACCATTCAACCGGTAGCTATGATGCACACTGACCACCAGGGGGCAGATGTTCAATGCACAGGCATGGAAACATGGAACAGACTAATGAATCTCAGAGGGGAGGAGGGAAGGCAGAAAGAGATTAAGCAAAGATCTTATATGCATGCTAGAGGCCCAATGCGCGGATTCATGCACCAGTGGGGTCCCTCGGCCTGGCCTGCGGGGATCAGGCCAAAACTGGCTCTCCGACATCCCCCAAGGGGTCCCAGATTGCAAGAGGATGCAGGCCAGGCCAAGGGCCTCTAGTATTTTTCATAATGAATGAGAACACATAGAGAAGATCCACGTTAGGAAGAACTGAAAAGTGGTCTGGTTTCCTCATTCTGTCCCCTGCTCAGAGTATCCTTCCCTTTCCCATTGGTACTGGGAAGACTGTCGTTTCAGTTGAGACTGAACCAGTCTGTTGTTTGCATCTTCCCCAGATAATGGATAACATGACATCTGGTTTAAATTATTGCTGGGACAGAGAGTAAATGTTTGAGTAACAGAAATTAGAGCTGCTAATGTCTTAGCACTTTATCAAGTAGTTTAATTAATTATGTTAATAAAATCCTAATAAAGAGGGAATATGCTAATTGACCCTCACGCCCACAGCCAATGAGGGAATATGCTAATTGACTGTCCCACCCTCAAAGATAGCAACGCCCAGTACCCTCAGCCGCATGCCTGCCTCCGGAGTCCCCCAATCCCCTCAGCCGCCCAGGGCCGGCCTAAGGCACAGGAAAGCCTCAGATGGCGGCTGCCCAGCCATCCAGGGCCGCCCAAGGTGTAGGCAAGCCTCGGATGGCAGCTGCCTGGCCGCCCAAGGCTCAGGTAACCAGGGCCAGCCGAGGTGCTGCCGGCAGTGGCAGCAGCAGAGGTGTGATGGGGCGTCGCCTTCCCTGATCGCCGAGTTGCCTCCCGCCCCTGAGGACTCCTGGACTGTGAGAGGGGGCAGGCTGGCTGAGGGACCCCCCACCTCCAGTGCATGAATTTTCATGCACCAGGCCTTTAGTCTTGGAAATAAGATTTAAGGTTGTTTATAAGTAAGATTTCATTATATTTTCAGATGGTTAGAGTTGAATGGAAATGCAAGTTTAAAGATGGACATCAAGGTCCAGAAGGTCGCTTTGACAGTAATAGGAGTTACTTGAGTTAGAAGGTGGATGGGGTTGGTGACCGCTGGACCACTGAGGTTCAGTGAGAGGACATTTACCCCCGTGTAACACCCTAATTCTAGATTTAGTCCCACATTGGTATTTTACATCTTCTCTTCTGCTAGATAGAAAAAAAAATTGGTGAGGAAGGAGGGTGATAGAGACAGGCTGGTGGCAGGAAGAGAGAACTGTAAGAAGTTAACATCACAGTGACAGGCAAGGGAGGAAATTGGCTCAAGAGCTGGTGAGATGGGTGGGATGCAAACAAATGGTTTAAAACAAATGCCTTAACCTCGAATGTAGGCTATGCCAGCCAATCTCAGATGCCACCTCTCCCACTTCCTACCCTCAGGAAAAACTGCAGAAGTGCCTGGCGCCTCTGGAGCAGAAGCTGCAGGAGATCACGCGCTGTAAGTCCTCAGAGGAGCAGAAGCCTGCAGAGCTCAAGGTAAAGGCAGGCAGTGAACCCAGCACTAACACAGTATGTAATCCACCAGTGCTGATTCATTAGAAAAGTGGTGGTATTTCCTCAGGCTTGACGGTCTTTAGACATTGCGCTTACATTGCTTGTCATGGATTAAGTATTGAGGAGGCTGGAAGCGGTAAAGGACAGGTGGAATGTCTTACATCTGGCGAGTTCAGGGGGCTCGTGCCTGTTGTCTCCTGTGCTGTGTGCAGCAGGGAAGGAGGCTGCTCTGCTGAGTGTGCAGGGGAGGACTTTCTTAGAGGGATGGAGGAGAGGAGAATTTGGAAGGTTCACTCGGGAGAAAGGGAGAAGGAACTGACCGAGAACTCCCAGAAGAACTGTCCGATGACATTCTCTTAACCCCAGTGAGCTCGGGAATGACAGGTGTGTTCCGGGATGCTCTTCCTCTTTCCTTCCTCTACCTGCAGAACCCTGTCCGTGCTCGGGCAGCGGGAAAGGCACGTTCTGTGCAGCTTTTCCCGACCCTTCAGAACTTAGCTTTCTTCCTTTTCATATATTCCGGCATCTCCTTCAGAGCACCACCATGTTTGCAGTGTGGTGTATTTGTTTCTGTCTTATTTCTTCTAATGGTCAGTGAATAAGTATTAATAGTAGCAGTAATAACTAGTATTTATTGAATTCTGTACATTAATTCATTAGATATTCATGACATTCCAAGCTTACAGAATTGTATTAGGTCTTAGGGTTCTGCCCTGGTTGGAATCCTGAATTCAACTAGACTTGGTACAAGGGGGACATAGAGAAGCCAGAAGTCCCAGCGGTCATCTTTGGCAAGCGGGAACTCAGTTCCTCGTAAGGTAGCTGTTACACACACACTCCCCCTCCCCAAGTGTACACGGGTGGGAACAGCTTGGATAGTCCAAGGCTAATCCAAGATCACACAACCAGTTTGTAGCAAAGCTAGGGATACTAGTTCTGCATGAGTCAATAAATATTTCTTAAGCTTCCAGTAAAGGTCAAACCATGTATTTGACACTGGGAAACAATGATGAGCAGAAACAGCCCTGCCCTTCTTGATCTTACAGTCAAGTAGCAAAATAATGACATGGTATAAAAAGCATAGGTGCCGGTTCACGAGGGGACAACACAGAAATTTGACCTCATTAAAGGATGCCAGAAGAAATAATGAGCTTTTGGTATCACCAGAAATTAAACACATATTTGAAAATAGTAGAAACAGTAATTTCTTAACAATGACATTTCAACAGAAAGCAAGTATTGATACCTTAGTCCTTTATACATTTTAACAAAGTAAGCATTTGATTTTTGTTGTTGTTAAACCTTACCTGAGGATATTTTTCCCATTGATTTTTAGAGAGAGTGGAAGGGAGGGAGGGAAGGAGGAGGAGAGAGAGAGATAGAAACATCGATGTAGGAGAGACACATGGATTGAGTGCCTCCCGCAAGTGCCCCAACCAGGGTCAGAGATCGAACCTGCAACCCAGGTATGTGCCCTTGACTGGGAATCAAACTGGAAACTCTTCAGTGTGTGGGCCAATGATGCTCTAACCACTGAACACACCAGCGGGGCTGAAATTTTTTTTAATTGAACTAATTTTGATTGCAAAGGTGAGTTTAAAAGAAAAATTCTTGCCCTAACTTGTTTGGCTCAGGGGATAGAGCATCAGTCTGCAGACTGAAGGGTCCCAGGTTTGATTCCTGTCAAGGGCACATGCCTGGGTTATGGGCTCAATCCCCAATAGGAGGCATGCAGGAGGCAGCCGATTAGTGATTCTCTCATGTTTCTATCTCCCTCTCCCTTCCTCTCTGAAATCAATAAAAATATATTTTTAAAACGTTCTTTGATCTTTTGAAAGGCCCCAGAGAAACTTAAAATAGGTGAAAACGAAGCTTCTTCCCAGTCATTAACTTCCCTCTTCCTGTTGATCCTCTTCCTAAAGGTAAAGGATCGAGAGGGGAACAAAAATTTTAAACCCTTCAAAATACATAAACAGACTGTGGTTTTTACAGATGTAAGCTACCATTTCAATGGTTTCAGAAACTATCACTAGCCTTTCTGTTTCTTAAATTCTCACCTGAGGATATTTTTTCTATTGATTTTCCGACAGAGTGGAAGGGAAGGAGTGGGGGGAAGAGAGAGAGAGAGAGAGAGAGAGAGAGAGAGAGAGAGAAACGAGATGAGAGAGACACATGATTGGTTGCCTCCCTCACAATCAAACCCAAAACTGCATGATCAAACCCAACACCAAGGTACATGCCCTCAACCCTTCAGTCCATGGGCCAACATTAACCACTGAGCATCTGGGCAGGGCATCAACCTTTCTATAGTGACCATTTGAGTTCTCCTTCCTCCTCCCTCATCTCCACCTCCAGAATCAGACCCAGTGCCCTTTTATTTTATTTTTTAAATATTTATTGTTGAAACTATTACATATGTTCCCCTTTTTCCCCCGTCGACCCCCTCCAACCCACCCATGGCCTCCACCCCAGGCCCTCACCACCCCACTGTCTGTGCCCATGGGTTATGCATATATGCATACAAGGTCTTTGATTGATTACCTCCCACCCACCACCCTCCCCCACCTTCCTCCTCCCTTGCCT
Source organism: Myotis davidii (assembly GCF_000327345.1). NCBI lineage: Eukaryota > Metazoa > Chordata > Mammalia > Chiroptera > Vespertilionidae > Myotis > Myotis davidii. Next base: position 154,405 of record NW_006298359.1, read on the forward strand.
CCCCTCGGAGATGATCCAATGCCCTTTTAAAACTAATGTGTTAGGGTGACGAAGGCCTGGGGTGGGGTGGGACCCAGGTAGAGGAAAAAAGAGGGATAATCTCAACAATAAAAATTAAAGAAATAATAATAATAATTTGTAATTAACCATGCTGAAATGATAATTATTCATAAAATAATCTATCTACATAATTTTAAAAAGAAACTGTCATGCAGATTAGGCCGGGACGCCATAACGGTTCACACCAGACTGGAGGAGGCTGAGCGGGCAGGTGAGGCCCAGAGCGGAGACGGAGACAGAGACGGGGCCAACAAGCTGCCGCCCCGGCTGGGGCTGGCCCCCGGGAGCCGGAGTAGACACAGACAGGGACCTGGGGCCGCCCCAGCACAGGCCCGAGAGGAGACGGGGAGGG
>NW_006298359.1:154937-160881 GCF_000327345.1 Myotis davidii
CCCTCCGGCTCCCAGGGCAGCGGCGGGCGGCCTACTGTGTGCGATATTGCGCGATGGGCTACTAGTATTAGTATAATATAATACAACAAAAGAAAAGTGACCTGTAATAAAACCTGCTGTGTAATATTTAAACGTGAGTACCCTGAAAGACACTGCAGTATAGCTTTGTCCTTTCACCTACGTGATAACACAATGCCACAAATGCGAATTCAGACTGAGGTCATTGTGAGCCATGTTGACTCAAATAACACAAGCACTTAGCTCTTGGTGACATAATATCTCAAAATGAAATTCCAAATATAATTTCACACCCTCTTTAAGAACCACTGCACTGCAAATACAGAGTGAAAAAAGAGAAGGGACTATGGGGTCATATGAAGGAGAACTATTTTGCTACCTGTTTATCAGTTATGAATTCTAAATTCCACCCATTCATCACATCTAAACACACACCCAGGCTGTGCTTTATGTGAAGGTATGTGTTGTGGGAATGTGCGTTTTTTTGTGGGGGGTTTTTTAAAGATATTTTTATTGATTTCAGAGGGAGGAAGGGAGAGGGAGAGAGAAACGTCAGTGATGAGAATCATCTAACAGTTGTCTCCTGCACACCCTCCACTGGGGATTGAGCCTGCAGCCCAGACATGTGCCTGCGCACGCCCTCTGGGAATCAAGCCCACAGTCTGGGCACATGCCCTTGACCAGAATCGAACCCGGAACCCTTCAGTCTCAGGCCGATGCTCTGTCCACTGAGCCAAACCGGCCAGGGCATGGGAATGTGTTTTGTTCCATGTGGTTCTGCAAGGGCAGCAGTGAAATGGGAGCAGCGGCCGCTACCCCACTGGAGCTCATCAGCCTCTCCTGGCAGCAGGCCTGGGAAGCCACCCAGGCTCCAGGGCCACTGCAGTCATCACAGCCCTGCCTTTCAGTCCCAGCCACTTCCTCCTTCCACAGTCCTGTCCCTGCCTCTCACCTTGCTCCCTTGGTGTGGGGTGATTCCTCCCCGCCAGCCACATGACACTGGGAGCAGCCTTCTTTGGGGAGGTCGCTTCTCGGTGCAGTGGAAGTACAGAGGTGGGACGTGCTTGCTGATAACCCTCAGAAAGGATTGTGGCTGGTGTTTGAACCCTATATTAGCAAGTTCCCGGAATGCGAAAGGTTCAAGTCTATATGCTGGCTGAGAGAAAGAATGTTTCAAATTTTAAGCAACTCATTTACTAAGAAACTTTGGAACCTGTTCCTGGGATGCCAGTTATCAAGTCTCAGAAATGACTTGAAACTGTTTCAAGTTCAGCCTGAAGTCTCTATATTTGTTACAGCCCATTACTAGAATCTTAGTGATTCTTTTTCAGTTAATTCTATCTGATCTTGCAACATACAAATGATGACTGTCATATCGCTTATCTTGCCAGTATTTGTATTTTCCTTTTCTTTATTTTTTTTAAATATTTTTTTTACTTCAGAGAGGAAGGACGGGGAGAGAGAGAGAGAAACATCAGTGATGAGAAAAAATAATCGACTGTCTGCTTCCTGCATGCCCCTACTGGGGGCCCTTGGCCAGAATCAAACCGGCAGCCTTCAGTCCACAGGTCGACACGCTCTATCTGCTGAGCCAAACTGGCTGGGGCTGTATTTTCCTTTCTTAACGAATTACAATAGCTAGAACTTTATCATCAGATATTTCTGATATCTGAAATAGTTTGTCATTATATTATTGAGTTCTTATGTCTTGAATTATTTTTCCTAAAACATAAAAGCATGGCTTTTTAGAAATTAATGTAATTTAAGAAAATTAAAACTTTTAAACATTGATTTTTATCTTCCCACTGGTTTTCACTCCCAAGTCCTCAGCGGGATAGAGCTATTCTTTATAGAAGGAACTGACAGTGGAGAGAAACTAGTGTCCTGTTAAACTGTAATGACACTGGAATTCATACGCACGGTCGGTAGGGCAAGGGACGCTGGGCCCACAGGCCCCGCTCAATCAGTAGCACTCTCCCTCTTTTCTCAGAGGCTGGTGGAGAGTCGCCGGCAGCAGATCCTGACGGAATTTGAGGAGCTGCACAGGCGGCTGGATGAAGAGCAGCAGACATTGCTGTCGAGACTGGAGGAGGAGGAGCAGGACATTCTGCAGCGCCTCCGAGAAAACGCTGCGCACCTAGGAGACAGGCGCCGTGACCTGGCCCACCTGGCCGCTGAGGTGGAGGGCAAGTGCTTGCAGTCGGGCTTCGAGATGCTTAAGGTTCGACCTTTGCTCCTGCGTGGCCCCGCAGGTCGGGCACAGTCTAGCTTTGCACAGGCTGTTTTGTCAGCCCAGAATGCTCACTCCTCTGCTCTGCTTCTTTAAACCCAGTTCTCCTAGACATAATCAAAGGGTCTATTTCTACAGAAAAGCTCCTCTGATTTCTCCCATTTCCTTCTAATCATTTTTGTGTTATGTCTTGTCAACAATTATGTGCGTAATTTGTACCAAAGAAAAAATCCACTCTTTTGAGAGGAGGGAAATCTAGTCTGAATTTGTGGGAAAAAAAAAACTATGCATTAAAAAAGTGTGTAAATGCAGTTACTTTGAAGTCCTAGAATTTGATTTACCTAGTGCTAAAAAAGAATAGAAACCTCCCCACTGGTGTAGCTCAGTGGTTGAGCATCGACCTATGATCCAGGAAGTCATGGATTGATTCCCGGTCAGGGCAATACCCAGGTTGTGGGCTCAATCCCCAGTAGGAGGCATGCAGGAGGCAGCCAATTGATGTTTCTCTCTCAACATTGATATTTCTCTCTCCCTTTCCCTTCCTCAAAATCAATAAAATCTTTTTTTAAAAAAAAACACAATAGAAACCTAGTTTGAAGGACACTTAAAATGTATTAAAAAATACATTGTTTTTGATTTGTAAACATCTCAAAAATGTTTGAAATCATTTGTTTTCTTAAGGAGATGCATGGTGTTAGCAAGGCTGTAGGAAACATGTTTCTTACCTTAGAGATCAGACCAGCAGCACTGGACTCAGCGAGGCGCCGTTGCACATTGATCTGCATGCTGATGTACTCCTTGGTGTTTATTCTCACGTCCTTTCATGTATGTGTGTTCTGCCTTCCACATTAAACTGGGAAATCCTGGGGGCAGAGATTTGTCTTCTTTGTCTTCTGGACCCCAAGTATTTGCAAGTCAGGATTGGCACACAGTTATTAGTGTTTATTAACCAATACCAAACAGGGATACCAACCCATAGTGGGAAGTAGGACCTACTCCTCTACCACCAGTCTGGAGCTATCTGCACTGATCCTCAAGGAGACAGGTGTTGTGGTTGGTACTTGGGGGACAGAGTGAAGAGCAGACACAATCCCTGCACCCTGCATTGAGCTCCCAGTGTCCTTGAGAAGCAAAGACAAACATACAAGAAACCATTTGGAAGGAATAGAAATTGCCAAGCTTCGTGATGACCAGAAGTTGAAAGTGAGGAGGAAGTTGGGAGACATGTACTCAGACCCCTCTGAAGCTCTTCTCCTTGCATTGCAGCCTCCGTTTGCCCTGTTTCTGTTTTAGAGATCTGGAACTTTTGGGAGGAGGGGGACCCTTTTGCCTGTAGGACCCTTGACTACCAGGACCAATACTGCTTTCTTTTCTCCTTCCCTCTAGGATGTCAAAAGTACCCTGGAAAAGTAAGTGATTCCTGCAACTCTTTAAGTGAGTTAGATCTTGGCTTAGAGACTTACAGTACAGTAAGGAGTTGGGGGAATAAGATGGGAAAGTCATGCAGCTTCTGGGTCGGATATGGGAAAGGGTTATGCATCCATGAAGCCAGTTAGAGAGCAAATCATGGGGAATAGTAGCCCTTTGAACATCAGGACTTCCTTGTTAAGGAAGCTACCAAAATCATGTAGAACCAGGTTCTACCTGTGCCTGGATGTAGAATTGTGTCCAAACAAGATGGAAGAAGGAAAGGGTTGGGAGGGGGAAGGGTAATTACCCACTTGCATGAAATATAACAGATACCTCCAGAAAGTTCTGAGGCTCATTTTAAGGATTTGTCCAGGGGACCATATGGCTCTCCACAGATTGGCAAAAGAAAGCAATACACAAGTGCTTGTCCTCAGGGAGGAGGGAGGTGGTGGGAGGATGGAGCTTCGCTGTGACCTGCCCTTTCTTCCCGTCTCCCTGCCCCTCTTAGATGTGAAAAGGTGAAGACCATGGAGGTGACTTCAGTATCCATACAGCTTGAAAAGAACTTCAGCAGTTTCCCCCGACAGTACTTTGCCCTAAGGAAAATCCTTAAACAGCTAATTGGTGAGTTGTTCCCCAAAGAGCAGAGGGAGTCAGCAGAGAGCAGCAAGTCCTCACGTGGGCTCAGTTACCCTGTCTGTCACTTTCCCTGCCCACACCCACCCACACTCAGCCCTTTCCCTGGCTCTCGGTCACTCTGAGTCACAGCACTCGCAGTGAAAAGCCTCGCTGTCATCTAATCTTAGGCCCACGCTTTTCTGAACAGGGGCCCAGAAAGGTTAAGTAATTTGCCTAAAATTGTTCCACTCTAGAGAGTGAAGGGAATGTCATTCATTTTTACTCAGAGAAAATAGTCATAAACCAGGACGGTTCCAAGAAAACGGGTATCAGGTCACCCTGCCCCTAGACCCGACAATGGTGTCTTCTCTGTATCCTTCTTCACATACGCTTTCCGTTCTTTCTGGCCCTTGAACTGTGTCTGGTGCTTCTCTGCACCGTGAGATGATGATTATGTCGGGGGCTGTGGATGGAGGACCAGGCAAGCGGAGCCTAACCCACCAGCCCTTGCAAAGGCAAGAGCGAGTTAGTCACCTGCTTCTTCAGGGCGGGTGAGACGTGAAGCAGTATTCCCTCCCCTCCCTTAGGTGACACCATGGATGGAGAAAGTTAACCAAACCACAGTGTTCTGGGGGCCTTTAAGGGAGCAGGCTCTGTAAGGCAGGCTGGAAGACTGAGGCAGGGGCGTTGAGCTATTCCCGTCCTCATCTAGCTCCCCACTCTGGCTTCTCCCGCCAGCGGATGTGACCCTGGACCCTGAGACTGCTCATCCTAACCTAGTCCTGTCGGAGGATCGAAAGAGCGTCAAGTTTGTGGAGACAAGACTCCGGGACCTACCTGACACACCACGGCGCTTCACCTTCTACCCTTGCGTCCTGGCTACTGAGGGCTTTACCTCAGGCCGACACTACTGGGAGGTGGAGGTGGGCGACAAGACCCACTGGGCAGTGGGTGTGTGCCGGGACTCTGTGAGCCGAAAGGGCGAGCTGACCCCACTGCCTGAGACTGGCTACTGGCGGGTGCGACTGTGGAACGGAGACAAATATGCAGCCACTACCACGCCTTTTACTCCTTTGCACATCAAGGTGAAACCCAAGCGGGTGGGCATATTCCTAGACTATGAGGCCGGCACACTGTCTTTTTACAATGTCACAGACCGCTCCCATATCTACACCTTCACTGATACTTTTACTGAGAAACTATGGCCTCTCTTCTACCCAGGCATCCGGGCTGGAAGGAAGAATGCTGCGCCACTTACCATCAGGCCCCCGACAGATTGGGAGTGACAGGGAGGGATGAGGCAGGATCAAGAGCTATGGGCCTTCCTTCCTGTGACCTGCTGGAGCAGCTTCGCGTCTGCCTGTTCCCGTCCTGAACCATCTGGGAGAAGCGCCTGGGTGTCTAGAGTGGTTTATGTGGAAGCGTAGGTAGGACTGGTCTGGAGTGAGCACAGCTATGTCTCCTCCTGTCGGGTGGGGAGTAGTTCCCAGGGACGCTCCCCGGAAGCCCTCAGGTTTTCTATTGCACAGGATGGGCTGGGAAGGGAGGAGGGGCTTTTCCAGAAGCAAAAAGTCTGTGGGAGGGTGTGACAGACTCAAACCAGAGGAGGAAACAGAAGCCCCGTGCATTTTTTAGGGGGCTCTGACGCAGAATAGTTATGTTTCTTTA
>NW_006298359.1:160944-161549 GCF_000327345.1 Myotis davidii
GAATGACAGTTGCTCTCGTGGATCTAGGAGTTGAGGACCCACAAGAGCAAAGATTTTTTTGCGGGCAAAGATTGGGCATCAAGAGGTTAGAAAGAAGGTCCAGGAAGGGGATACAGGAGCAGATCCCTAGGTTCTATGGAAGGAGGAGGTTTCTCTGGTCATCTATTCCCAGAGTAAGGCTGCCATTATGAGTTGGCTTGGCCAGAGGTAGCAACGTGGGGAGGAGTGGGTGAGAAGGAGGAAGCGGAGGACCCAGGCTCCTGTCTCAGCCTTCAGCAGAGCTGGCTTATTGCCTGCCTCCTTAGAGTCGATCGTCTCTGAGAAGTTGGTCACCTTGTTCTTCAGGGATGAGTTGCCAGAGATCCTGCAAGACAGTCTGCCCTTTTACTGCTTTCCCAAGGGAACTTGGGAAGGCGAGAATCCGGTATTGGGGGAAAGAGAACAATATTTCTATCCAAAGCTCTTGCCTTAAGGAATGTTACTAAATAGTTACTCCCAAGTTGTCAGCTTTCTTACCTGGATCAAGTGTCTAAGCCAGAAAAGGAGAGAGGGAATAGAGTCTTCCTCACCCTGAGGAAAGGGGAGAAGAGGGTGGTGTGTGTGGG
>NW_006298359.1:161576-163157 GCF_000327345.1 Myotis davidii
ATTGGCAGCTTCCTTGTGCCTGTGCGCACCTGGCCTGGAACTAGTGTTCCCGGAGCCATTCTTTGCTTGTTGGCTGCCATCCCTCACCGTTTGCCATTTCCCCATCAGAGAATGCACGTCATTTAACGTTAGGCCAAAATAATCCGTAGGGGACATGCCAAAAGAGGTAAAGCGACGCATGCCAGACCAAATCGACACGACCTGAGCCATCTGCTGTTCAGGTAATGGGGCTCACAGAAGGTTAGTGAGGGCATGTCAGTTCCTCCAACCACCTCAACAGGACTCTGTCCAGATTCTCCTCTTACCTTTGTGCCTTGACTGTGGTTCTTTGTAGCAAGATGCTCTGGTTGGTAAACAACATGGAACAAAGGATCCACTGACGTGATCTCTGTGCTGTGTGGTGATTTGATGGCCGCCACTGCCGATGTGTCAGAAACACTGGGTGTTAAAAATGCATGTTCCTGGGCTCATCCCAAGTGACTGATGAAGGTCTGTGGGCCTGGGCATCTACACTGTAGGCATAGTCCTTTCATGTGAGTCTGGGGATACTTGTGAAGAGGTTTCAGCCACTTCATCTGAGCTGGAGTCCTGGTCCCCTACCCAGCCTGATGGAGTTGGAGAGGGGAGAGAGGCTTCACCCTCCTGTAACTTGGGCTGCCCTCTCCCTGTCTCAGGGTTCATCCATGTTCTCCCCCTCCATCTCTCTACTCTGACCTCAGGAATTGGTCATTAATATGAAGCAGAGGTGAAACAGGATGCCAAACAGAACAAATTGGAGGCAGGTCAGAGGGAGGAACTATGGTCCATGTCTCCCTGTGTTGGGGTTGGGGGTGGTTTCAGGGCAGGAGATGCTGTCATCTCTGTGCTCCAGTACCTAAGACTAGGAGTTAGTATCTGTTTAGAACTGTGTGACAGGACGTGTGTGTGTGTGTGTGTGACAGGTCGTGTGTGTGGTTCAGGGGAAGAGAGTTGTGCTGAGGGCCAGAACCCTGTTCCCTCCACCACTCATGATCCTTTCCAATTTCACTCCCACTGGCACCAGTGGTTTTTTAAATGTATAACCTCTGTGCCCTCTATCTGTACATCTTCCAGGCACTCACCTTTGGCTTCAAAGAGTAGTGCAGAAGGTCTATCTGGCTATAAATTGCACAGAACCATCCCCCCAACCTAGCTGCAGAGAGACCCGCCTTCTGTCCTGAAAATGTATAGCAGTTTGAGATTCTCTCCTGTTCCGCCAGCCTCTCCAGTCTCTACCGAGTATAGCTTGTGATGGGCTTGAAGAGAGAAGGAAGCCAGGACTCACAAAGGGCCGTGGCTTAGAATGCAATTCAAACAGATGGATCTGTGAGGCCGCAGGGTGGTGCCGCTCGGGCCTGGAACTACATTTCCCAGGAGGCCTTGCGCTGACGCCGGGGCGGACCGATCTGAGGGGCGGGGCCTAGGGACCAGCGTGTTTCGGACGTTCGCGGGGCCCGGATGGCGGGGCAGGTGAAGGACCGCGAGGCCTTCCAGAGGCTTAGCTTTCTGTACCAGGTGAGTCCGAGTAGGGGCGCTCGGGCAGGGCGCCCGGCGCCCCCGCCT
>NW_006298359.1:163325-163707 GCF_000327345.1 Myotis davidii
CTCGCCCGTGCGTGCGGACAGCAGTCCCCGGGCGTTGTGCGGGACGCGCCCTCCCGTACTTGCCTTCCTCGGTGTGCCGGGCGCCCCGCGGGATTCATTGTTCCCGGGGAAGGGGCGGCTGAGAAAGGAGCAACGGGAACAGTGCAGGACAGCGGTTTTTAACCCTTTTCATCTCATGGCACACACAAACTACGAAATTCTGCAGCGCACCAAAAAATCTATTTTCGGCTGGCAAAAAGAAGTAGGAATAATTTGGGTTCATTCGCCGCAGACCCGAGGACTGACGGGAGGGGGAGGGAAGCTGCCTCAGTTGCCCCCGCGCCCTGACGAGGTGCCCTGACCCGGAAGCGGACCCGCGGCCGTTTGTGCCCGAGCCGCCTGA